>NW_028274808.1:126026345-126329376 GCF_037043125.1 Eumetopias jubatus | reverse complement strand
ATAGCATATTGTTGGATCTTGATATTTTTTAATCCATTCATCTATTCTTTGTCTTTTAATTGGAAAATTTAATCTGTTTACATTTAAAGAAAGTGTTGATGTGCCCATTGAGATATGGATAAAGAAGAAGTGGCATATATAATGGAATATTACTCAGCCATAAAAAAGAATGAAGTCTTTCCATTTGCAACAACATGGATGAAGCTAGAGAGAATAATGCTAAGTGAAATAAGTCAATCAGAGAAAGACAGATACCATATCATTTCACTCATATGTAGAATTTAAGAAACAAAACAAACAAGCAAAAGAAAAAAAAATGAGAGAGACAAACTAAGAAACAAACTCTTAACTATACAGAACAAACTGATGGTTTATAGGGGGAGGTGGGTGGGGAAATGGGTGAAATTGGTGAAGGGGATTAACAGTACATTTATCATGATGAGCACTGAGTAATGTATAGAATTGTTGAATCACTCTATCATACACCTGAAGCTAATATAACACTATATGTTAGTTATACTGGAATTTTTAAAAATTAATTTTAAAAAAGGTATATGTACCCCTATGTTCACTGCAGCATTATTTACAATAGCCAAGATATAGAAGCAACCCAGTGTCCATCAACAGATGAATAAAGAAGATGTGACATTAATATATATATAATTACTTTATATATATATATTATAAAATATAATGTATATAAAGTATATATATATAATATGTACATATATAAATACAATATACAATATATATACATATATACAATATATACAATATATACATATATAAATATATAAGATATATACATAATATATATAATATATACATATATAAATACAATATACTATATATACATATATACAATATACAATATATACAATATATATACATATATAAATATACATATAATATATATACATATATATATAAGTAACCTATGATTCTAGGGAAATTAACCAAAAAATAATTTTCAATATTATTTATTGAAGTAGAAATCTGAAAAGTTTTATTAAATATGGGCATAATAGTATTAATATCACCTAACTACTGAATAATGAAGCATTTGGAAATAAAGTAGCTATCTGTGGTTATAATAAGAGGATAATTAATTCTAAGGTTGAACAAGAAGTTAGAAGAAGTATTACTGAAACAAGTTATACTAAATATGTATCATGCTTCTTTTTGGCTTGGTCTTACATAGCATCATAAAAGGGAATTAAATATGAAGTAAGAAACAACCAAAACACAGAAATCCATGCTGATGTTAGGTCAAAAGATTTTTCAGTACTTAAAAATTAACTTAAAAGTTAATTTGGTATTGATTGTGTATGACCTCAGATTCTCAATAAATACTTGTTGATGTTCTTTTATTCTATTTGCTTCTTTCCACAGGTGGAGAGGTCCCATACACGACTCTGGCTACTCGAATGATGATGGGGGCTTGGTGGTTGTTTGCATTGATTGTCATCTCATCTTACACAGCAAATCTTGCTGCTTTCCTCACTATTACCCGCATTGAAACCTCCATCCAGTAAGTAGACAAAGATTCCAGTAGCCACAAAGCATGAGGAATGACAAGAATAGCCAAAGCTATTTAAATAAGTATGAGGTATCTGATAATAAATTTACATCCTCCTTTTGAATAAAGGCTTAGTTTTGTGATATGCAATTATCACTGTATTAGTAGAACACTTTTTATAAAATAAAATTCTGGGTGTGATTTTAATGTTGCTTCCTACATTTTCCTGGAAGAAAAACACATATTCAGTGTTTTAGCTTCCACAAAGTATGACAATGTTTGGGCAACATTGTAAAAAGGAAGGAAAAAGAGTCATACTAAAATATATATACATTTCAAGTTTGACAATACCAGTTTTTATCTTGAGTCTGCCCCATTATGCACTGTCTGAGTAAATAGTTGGATAGACATTAGATGATTGATAGATGACAGGTAGGGAAAGAGAGAGAAAGAGAAAGAGAGAGAGAGAGAAGGACACGGGAAGAAGGAGAGAGATAAAAGAATCTCTAAAGAGAGAAAACCACATTCTCTTTGTCTCTTCATTACATTGTAGCTAATGTCATAGCTACTGTGGTCATTATTACTGCTGCTTGTTCAGCTGCAGTGGTGGCAAGTTTTCACCAACTATGGTGCACTTACTTAAATCCTAAAAGTTACCTAAGTCAATGTCTCAGTTCATGAAAGCCACTCTCACGAGCCCCAAGTGTCCAAAGACCTATGATCTAACCCCGCCAGTTCTGCTTTTGTGGTTTCAGGCCATACGATCAGCACCACAGTACAACTTCTGCCTTATTAGAACATAATGTTCTGTATATTGTTTTCAGAAACAATTTCCTGAAAATGTTTTATTCATCCAAAAATGAGACAGTGTGAATTGTCTCAGAGTTGAAGAACATTCGTTCTCCAAAAAACTGACAATTCAAAATTATGAATAATTAAATTTGTTAAGAAATTCATTAGGGATTTAATTCATTCTCAAAGGAAAACATAAGAGTTATTCTTCCCTTTAGAAAAATTTGTAAATGAAGTCCATTAATAGCCACAAAACTATTATAACACAATACTAAAAATAAAATCAAGAATTAATGATCTATAAAGAAGTAGGATATATTTTTTCAATTACCTGTGGTATACACTGAAACCCCCAAATTCAACTAATAATCATAACAGACAGTTAATTATTTCATCCAGTTATTGAAAGTAGATGAAGAAACAGAAGTTTGCAAGTTAAATTCTCAAAATCATATAGCCAATAGTGTCAGAGCTGGAAGTCTAACCTATGTCAATCCGATACCAATCCATGGTCTTAGCCACTGAAATTTTTCCTCATCTAGTGATGGTTTTTACAGTTTTGTTTGTCTAATCTGCTTCCCTGGGGTTGCAGACCTCATGGTGTGTGTGTGTATCTGACTATGTAGTCACTACCAACTTTGCCAGCATTAGTTTGTATCTTGACTTTTATGCATTAGCAGTGGGAGGAGAAGCCTCTATCAAATTTTTACACCCATAAGGTTTCTCTAAAGCTAAAACCTAATAGAAAAAAGATGGTAATTTCACATGATGTTTCCCACGAGTATAGTTCCACAATCCACAATAACTGAGCCTTCATTTCTTAAAAAATTATTTCTTTCTAATGCCAGCTCACATTATTAAAAGTCAACAGTGGGTATAATCAATCTCCCTTCCTTCTAATCTTATCACTAGACTAATTTTGAAAGGGGAAAAATCAGAGCCAAAGGAGTTAAGAGAAGCCTGATTCTCTCCCCAAACTTAAAGATATCTTCTAATTTCATGCCTCAGCTGCATTGGTAACCATAATTGCTGGCAGTGTTTCTTGGAAACATTTAAAGTTCCGTTTGCAACTAATGTCAAACTTTCTTGGAAAATTCCAAGTTTAATTTTTCTTAGACAGACAAAACCCACAATACCATCCAATGTCATGCTCCTTAATCATTTCTATTCATGATTTGCTCATCACTAAATGAAGCAATGCTTGTCAATACACCTTTTTCAGCTCATTTTTGCCATGTTATTGGCATACATATACCAGCCACATGTTCATTCCCAAAATTGCTTCTCCAGACCCAGAGGGACAGAGATAGAGGGAAGTCAGTGAGAGGAAGGGGAAAAGCTGCTACTTCTGAATAGATAGTTGACAGAAACTCTTAGAGTTTGGTAAGAGAAATCCAATAGATTTATTCTTGAGGAACTGAATATATTTTACAAAATTTACCCCTTTTTCAAAATTAGATATTTATCCACATCTAACCTGCTAGTTGGCACTTGCCATTAATTAAAATTTTGAAAGTGAATTTTCCCTGAAAAGGTAATTCCCAAGTTTAATTTTATACCCCTTCAATGATAACTCTGTTCTGCTGCTTGATATGATTTCATATGACAGCTGATGATACAGTTGGGGTGGGTAATATTGAGGTAGACAGCTCAATTTCTAAAGGAAAAAATTATGCAATTTCTACAAAACTCTAATGACATTTGGACTTGTTCATTGTGATCGAATGGTAACAACAGGTAGCTAATTGCTTTAGATACCTAGCAAATGGAATGTACTTTTTTCCTACTGGTAACCAGGCTAAAATTGGCAATGGTGATATGGAGCATGTGAAGTTTTGAAGGTAATTTCAGAGTAAACACTGGGTAATAACATCATGAACATTAGTTCCATTAGTCTTTGTTGTGATGCGATTTTCAAAAACCTACTTCTTTCATATACAAGGTGAAAAGAGCTATGAAGGAAATCACAGTTGTACAGTTATAGTCATTAATAACTTTAGAATCAGATTGGTCTTTGGTGGTGAAAACTGAGGTCTTTCATTTCCTGGGGCTGTAAGTAAGCTTGGGTCTATTCAAAGAGATCCCAAACTCCCACCATATTTTTATGTTTAAAGCATTCAGTCACCATAATGTTTGAGGTTGGACTAAACAAATATTGACTTCATGTAGTCACTGAATAAACTAATTTGGGATAAATTTCTTTCCAAGTATATGCAAAAAGAGATCCATATTCCATCCTATCACTGGAGCAGACTCCTTTTTCATTAGCATACCAATAATAGGACTTTTGTGTCCACATTTGCTCACATTTGGAAAAGAAAAAAAACATTGAACAATCGTTTTTCTCAGTGCCACACAATAGACTATGAGATAGCCCTGGACTTAGAAATCTAAGTCTGTCTAGACAATGGGGAGGGTATGTGCTATGATGAGCACTGTGAATTGTGTAAGACTGTTGATATCAACAATATATTATATGTTGAAAAAAAAAAAGAAGAAGAAGACGATAGGAGGAAAGGAAAAATGAAGGGGGGGAAATCGGAGGAGATGAACCATGAGAGACTATGGACTCTGAGAAACAAACTGAGGGTGTAGAGGGGAGGGGGGTGGGGGGATGGGTTAGCCTGGTGATGGGTATTAAAGAGGGTACGTACTGCATAGAGCACTGGGTGTTATACACAAACAATGAATCATGGAACACTACATCAAAAACTAATGATGTAATGTGTAGTGATTAACATAACATAATAAAATAAAATTTAAAAAAAACATTAAAAAAATAAAAAAGAGCCTACCCTTCCTCAGGGGTCAGGAAATTTATAATCTGAGAGCCAAAAAAAAAAAAAAAAAGAAAAAAGAAATCTAAGTCTGTCATCAGGTCAGGTACAGAGAGAATGCGTAGAACAGGCAGGAGCTCTCTAATGAAATTCTTTCTTTCTTTCCTTTGCCGGCACAAAACTATGTAACTATCTTTAGCAAGTTACTATTCAAAAAGAGCATTACAATCCTGCTTTTTGGAAATGGAGGGATTTCTAACTATAAAAACTAAATAAATATATTAGCTTCATTCATTTAATTCAACTGAACATATATATGTGTGTGTGTGTGTGTGTGTGTATATATATATATATTTAAACATCATATTAGGTATTGAATCTAAAAAGATATTTAGATATTATCCCTGAGTCACAATTTAGAGACATAGCAGTGTAAAATTTAATGACATAGAAGCTATGATAGGTTTATTTGTGAAATGCTGTGTGAACACAGGAAAGGAGTGATTTAATTCAATAATTTGGAGAAGAGGGGGAGGAGAAAGGTAAAAAAAAACTATCAGGCATCACAGAAGTCTCATCTGAGAGTTTGATCTTGAAAGACGAATTTCAAAAAACTGAAGGGCTGAAGAATATTTGCAAAAGCAAGAGAGGTATGAAATTCCTAGGAGAGTGTCTAGCAAAGGGCAGATGATCAAAATCTGTTAATTTCCTTCCTTCCTGGATTGAGATGGGAGATGTGAGAGTGACAGGAAATGAAATAGAAAAGGAAAGTGGAACCAAATCCTGAAGAGCATGATAAAGCTTGTTGAAGAATTTGGAAATTTTCCTGGAGAGTGACATCATTGAAGAAAGACAGCTTTATCTGTGGAGAAGAGCTTGGGTGGGAGAGAAAAAATGTAGAAGTGTATGGAAACTAGTAGGTTTCTATTTAATATAAACCTGAATCACATATCTTCTTGTTTCAGGGCTGTTTAATTTGAAAATACCAAAGGCTTAAGGGAATTTAAGAGAAATGTGGCTTGAGAAACTAGGCTAACAGTTACATTTATAGCAGATGCAGGAATATTGACTTAGTTTATTTTTTTAAAGAGAAAATGTGGTTAACTACCTTGTAACTAAACAGGTAGGGAAGAAGAGAGTTACTAATGTGAGAAAATTCTAGAAATCACTCTGATTGGATGACTTTTCAGATGCAATTTTGCAGAAAAGTTGCATCTCAGTGTCTGCTATTCATGGATTTTATCCTGCCTGTTATTTATTTTTAGCCTTAAGCCATCGAAAAATAAGTCAGACTTATTTTCAGTAAATTTAATGCATTTTCGAAGTAATACAGGGCTATATTGAGAAAATAGGAAAATACTGTAAATTTTGAAGGACAAAGTGTTAATAATCCATAACTTGCCATATTGCAATATGTTCTGTTAATTTTTAAACAAGCTTTTAACAGTTTATTTTGAAGTAATTATATATACACAGGAAGTTGTGAAGTTAGAGCATAGTGAGGTCCCATGTACCCTTCCCCTAGTTTCTCCCCCACCCCACCCCCCCCCCGCCCCATGGTTACATCTTAAGTAATTATAGTCCAATATCAAAACAAGGAAATTGACATGGATACAATGTATGCAAATAGCTCTATGCCATTTTATTACATGTACAGAATGTATAACCACCACTGCAATAGATATAAAACTATCTTATCATTACAAATATCTCCCTCATTCTACATTACTTCTTCCTCACCCTCCCCAACCCCTAATAATAACTGTTAGGTCGTTGGGGCACCAGGGTGGCTCAGTCGTTTGCCTTCGGCTCAGGTCATGATCCCAGAGTCCTGGGATCGAGCCCCGCATCGGGCTCCCTGCTCGGCGGGAAGCCTGCTTCTCCCTCTCCCACTCCCCCTGCTTGTGTTCCCTCTCTCGCTGTGTCTCTCTCTGTCAAATAAATAAATAAAATCTTTTAAAAAAATAACTATTATGTCCTTTATTCCTGTGATTTTTATCCTTTCAAGAGTGCTATGTAAGTTGAATCATACACTATGTGGCCTTTTGAAATAGCCCCCTTTTCCCCCCCCTCTCAGCATAATGCCCTTGAGATCTATCCAAGTTATTGCATGCATCAATAGTTCATTGCTTTTTATTGCCGAGTAGTAATCTCTGGTATGGATGTACCGGTTTGTTTAACAGTTTACCTACTGCATGGAATTTTTGTTGATTCCAAGTTTTTGGCTATTACAAATAAAGTTGCTTAGGGCATTTATGAGCATTTCTGTTTTTGTACAGATATGCTTTCATTTCTCTGGCATAAATGCCCAGGGGTACGATCCCAAGTCTCCCTGCCTACTGTTTCACTTCTTACTCTCTTTTCTCTTGCTTCAACTATTACTCCCCTCTATCTCATTCTCTTCTCATTCAGGCTTATGATCCCGAGTGTGGAGTCCAAATGTTTGCCTTCCTCCATCCTTTAAATTGGTTTGGAAACCTCCATTATTACTACATCCAATCAAAATAAAGTGCAACTCCTTAGCCAAGCATAGTGAATCCTTCAAAAGCTGACCCAGCCTCATTTCTCTACTGGCACCATCTGTAATCCATTCTCACACTTGTTCCTGCTCCAGTTAAGCCACTCTTGGAGGACTTTCATACTTCCATGGAGCTTACATGCTGTCCCCTTTCCCTGAAATGACCCAGAACTCCCTTCTCTTCCACAGCATCCATTTGCACAAGCGCAATTAGCCAATATACATGTGTCTTTTCTTTGAGAGTATAAATTCTTCAAAGGCAAGGGCCATGCCATATTCACATTTGTGCCCTTAGTGTGTCCCAGAATGCCTGGCGCATAGTATTAATAGTAACAGCGGCTAACATTACTGGGTGCTTGCTATATGACAGACACTTTCCTAAATGCTTTGCTTAGATTTTCTCATTTAATCCTTATAATAGCCCCATGAGAACTATATTGTTTTCATCTCCATTGTGAAGATGATAAACCAAAAGCTAGGATAGTAAACCCGGGCAATCTGGCACTAGAAACCTTGTCCTAATCAGTGGACCATATCATTACAATTAGCAAATACACCAAACCTTTATCAAATGAAATAAATAAACAAATGAATAAATGAGTGAATGAAAACCATAAGGGTCACTGTAAGTTTTCTGAAAAATACAGAGTTCTTCAGGAAAGAATCAATGGCTGAATTATATTTAGCTAAGTTAATTTCAGATATTTCTAAGTTACGTGGTATCCTAGAAACAGGCACAGGAGACCATGAATTTAAATAAATCTGCTTTCAAATCCTTTGCCACTTATTAGCTGAATGATCTTGTCATTTTCCATAATCATTTTAAGCCTTATTTTCCCTAAGGGTAAAAAGATAATGGGTTCAACTTCATAGGTTTGATGTAAAGAATAAATGGGAAACAAAGAGACATAAATAACAGCACAGTTCCTGAATACACTGTACATTTGCTTCCATTTTTCTGCTTCTTCGCTAGGAGGTCACGTGGATTCCTTGGACTGTTCTTCCCTCCACCCTTTTCGGTGGTGCTTATCACTATCATTTTTATTGTTTTGTCCACAATTCCATACACTCAATTATTCCTTCTACCAGCTCCCTTAGACCTCGAAGCTCCTTGTTGTTACTGCTCTTGCTTCAGGCACAGCTGCCACAGACATTCCTCCTAGTCCCTCTTCCTGGGTGTGGTCTTTGTGTCACGCCATTTAATCCTCCAAGCCCCCAAACATTAAAAAAAAGAAGAAAAAGAAGAAGAAGGAAAAAACAAACAAACAAAAAACCCAAAAAACACTGGCTGTCAGGAAGCCTTATCCAAATGTAAATATAAATAAGAACTTGACTGAATAATTCACTGTTGTCTCACCTTAGCTTGAGTAACCATGTCTATGGTCAATCTGCTACTGACAGTGACTGCACCAACCCTGGGTCAGGACATCTGTTTGTTAAGCAAGTTTTCTCTTTTAGCTCCTCTTCAATTTGCCCTCTCCTAGCACAGCTCAAATGCTGCTTCCTCTGTGTAGCCTTCCCCGTGGTGTTCATAACTAGATTCAGGGTCTCTTTTTTTTAAACCACGTAGCATCTACCTGGCTTACACCCCGAATTACTAAGTGCTGGGGCAGTATTCTGCTCATTTTACCTTCTCAATTAAAATGTATATTTTTGAGCGTGGTTTTATCACCTTTGCATCAGCACGGCGCCTTATGTAGTAACTTACTGAGTACATAGTTGGTTACAGGTAAGTAGTCAGTAAATAATGAACCAGAAAGGGGTTTCTTAGAATCTGGCCTGAGACTGTGGAACCTCACGACCTGTTTGTATACCTCATAACAAATCCGGAAGAAATCTGAAAGCCATTTTTTGCGCCGTTATTCCAGAATAAGAGAAGGAGCCCCCAACTGGTATGCCTTCGAGGTTTTCTTAGTGTCTCACCCACTTCAGGCTTCCAGTGGGAGGCTACTTGATAGCTCTCAGCAGGGGATTGCACACTCTATTAGGAACAGCCAAAATCAAGGTCGCTGAAGTGAGCTGGGCCTGATTCATACCACTTTCATGTTTCAGTTTAGTACAGAATTGTATAGGCTTAGCTTCAGCGTACACAGACACCACAGACGGAGGAAGACATTCATCTCCTTCCTCTATATTGTTCGGTGTTGAAATGGCTTACTTGTCAAAGCACTTAAGTACTGCAGTGATGGATGTTTTATAAACATATAGCCATCTAGATATTATAGGCCCTGATTTTCTCTCTTTTTGAAAAAAATAAAAACTCTCAGTGTTTTTCAAAGCCACCCTTCAGTGAGCATTTAATTAAAAGTTGTCTCCCACTTTATTTGTGACTCCCAGGAACAGGGCTATATTAGCATTGCTATAGGCTCTTATTTACACTGAGCTCACCGAGATGAAAACTTCGCCAAACTAATAAGTGCCCACAACCCCTAACATGATCTTCTTCTTGACAAGCAATTATTCTAAGCAAGTCAAGTCCTTTGCTCTTTTATCACCCCAGCCTTCATCATCTCAACCCAGAAACCTATTAAGAAATTGGAAAACATACATTCCTGTCTCCTCTTTATTTCTTGTTTTCCTTCCTTACCTGAAATCAGCTGAATCAATAAATTCTATCTACCACCAGTATGTGGATATGATAAAAGCCCTATACTCAGGAGTACTTGGTTGAGTCATTTCAGAAGAGCTAGTTGGAGTATGGGGCCTGTGTTTGTGAAACTAATGTACGAAGAGTATGTGAGAGAAGTAGTGACAATGAGATCGGCAGGCAGGGCTGTCGGGCAGAACAATTCTGAAGGAGGCTGGAGACCTAGTTCAAGGGTTCAAGCCTTGTTCTTGCTATTAAAGAATAAGGCGAGTTTACTTTGTACCTTAGCTTTCTGTCTTTAAAAATGTGATCCATTCCTCCTCTCACTGCACAAATTTTTGTTCCACAGTTTGGATTAAGTTATTTTCAATGCACCCTTCAACTGTACCATTCTCTATCAACTACACAAAGGAGATATCTTATTAAACGAAGTCTGAGATAACAGATAACAATATATTCACGTATCATTTTTATAAAAGAAATCCTAGATTATAAGGCAGAACTGAAAGGAAACTTTTGGTTTGCCATATCTTCTTTTTTTCTTGCTTTCTGTTTCTCTTGTCTCAGCTTTCTCTCCCTGTCCTCTCCATCGCACCAGCAATCTTGATGGGCTGACCTCCACCCTCTGCTAAGTGTCTCTTTGACCCCATTAGTTCTCTGATCCTCTTAGTTGCTCTGCAAGCTCCTGTCATCTAAAGATAGTCAATTTATTTTTAATGACTTTCTCCTCCACTCCTACACACACACACACACACACACACACACACACATTCACTACACACACCCCTACCACAGCCCCTATTTCTCAACCCCTGATCTTTTAAACTAGGGACAGAGTTTAAAAATCGCCAGATGCCCCAGATCATGGCAAGTCATTGAGAAGATAAAGAACAGATCTGTGGGTAGCTTCCTGGGCTGCTTTTTCAGATGAAGATTGCCATTTTCTCAGAGCAGTGCTGCAGAATCCTCAGGATTGCTGCTGAATGGGGCAGGGATTGGGGTGGGGGTGGGGGCATCTTTCCAAAACATTTTGGGCATTTATAATCTGAATGGCTATTAATAAGACCTGACTATAGACAACAGGACATGCATTTTATGCATACTTTTAGTCGAAATTTCTCAAAAAAGAAATATACCTAATTGGGAACAGAGCATAATTTCTCTGAATGATTAAAAAAAAAAAAACAAAAACTTTTTTGGAGAGATCCACAGACCTACTGCACTGGAAAGGAGGAAAATATATTTTGTATTTGTTATATTTGTATATTTGTAATATTAAGTTATCAGTAGAAACCTGGTCTCCTGCTCTGTGTTATGAAGGGCCAGGATCTTTGTTTTTAGATAGATTCATTAGAATCTTCCCTGATTGCTTCTCGGCCTTTTGGCTAAGATCAACTGTAGAATCTTCCCTGAAACAATGACCTTCCACTTTACTTTGACAGTAATGTTCTCCTGGGTCTTCAAATAGACTATTAAATTTGCCCCACTGTTATTCTTAGTCACTTCTTTCTCTTCAGTTATTTCTTTCCACTAAGAATAATTTGATAATGTGATTAAAGTTTTTGAGCTCCTTCAAAGAACTTACAGGGAAAAAAAACTATAAATTACTATTGACTCCTCATTTGAATCTACATCGTATTTTATTTGGGTCATTTTTTGTGTGTAGTAGTAGGATGTATTATTGTATCACAGCTTGTTAGCAGGCTATATGTGAGGTTATGATCAATGGTTCAATGTCAGCCTTGGCGGGTATATTGAATAAAGTTTTTCCCGTAAGTCAGCACTGGCCCTGATTCTAATGAACATTTTCGGCGCAGATTTGAAGTATAGAATAGGGAGTAAGCTTATTAAACATGCAGATTACTTTATATTGAGCAGGGGTGATTATGGACTAGAACCACACTGCAAGAATTCATAAAGACCTTGGCAAATTAAACAGGGCGATTATAAGTGAGATGAAGCTTAACAGGGACAAATATGTAATAATTCACTCAGAGATAGAAAAAAACAAACTGTGTGTCTGTGTGTCTGTTGGTGTGTGTGTATATCCATGATAATTTACAACTAGAGGTGAGGACAGTTTCAGAATGAATCATCTGTCAATTACAAATTTGAAATGAAATGTTGGTGTTTATGAAGAAAATGGCCAAAGTCACCTAGCAGTGTAAAAGTTGTTAGGGCTTTTTAAGCACCACTATATATAAGGTCCATAAATTACGCAAAAATTACCATAGAAAGGGAAAAGATGCCTTAGCTAATAACAATGTAAAAAAAAATATGAGTAATAGATCCTATGGGTAAGAACTACAGGAATTTAGTGTTTAACTCAACAAGGAAAAGGCTAAAGGATGAAAACGAAAAAGAAGTGTTTTATTATATAAAGAGGTATTGTACTGGAGGTGACCAGTAGCTATTGCCCATTTTCACTGAGAAGAAAATGAGAGGCTTATGTGAAATACGCAAGTTGTAGGTTAGGCATGAATGAGAACTTCCTGGCGTTAAGTTTTCTAAGTCAGTAAAGTGCCTAAGGAAGAAGAATAAAGTCCATTTTGGAGGCTGGCTTTTATACCGTAAGATGGATCATCGAATTATGTGATACCTCCAGGAACTCTTCCAAACAATCTGATGTTAAGATTTTATTAGGGTTCTTTCTTAACACTATTTAGAAATTTGTTGATCCTCAGGGAAGGTCATGAGAATTAGTCAGGTCTTTCCTATATTTTCAATGATGGAAGAACATAAAAATCTACTGTTGTATTGAAGTCTATTGAATTATTTGAGGATATCATCTTAACATAAATTTTACAATCAGCTGATAGTCAATGCTGACATTATGAAATGCTGACCATACAAATTTAGGATAATTCCATATTTGTTCATAGTGTCCTGGGGTAAATAAATATTGCATCTTTTTCATAGTATCTCGGGAAGAAACTGCACATACTTTCTGCCTTACACAGATAATTGCAGGGTATATGAATTCACAGACTACTGGGGCCTTTTGTAATGGAGTTTTGCTTAATTAGTATATACATCAGTATCTACATATATCATGAAAGGCTACGTTAGTTAACTCATAAACTATTTAAGATAGAGAGCAGGGTCATAAATGACAATTTTGTCAGCAGGTAGAAAAATATAGTGTCTTTCACATATCAGGATTCAGGATTCATGATGTGGCAAAATTAGTTCCTAGCTTATAATGTGGGTCAACAAGTCAGAGAAGCCACCCAGATTTTCCATATTTTCTCACATCTGTATAGCATTGTCATTTTGGAGAGAATTTAAGAATCATTTTTATTAATCATGCCTAACAGCAATAAAAAAGACAGAGTGTTTCCATCCTCCTTTGTGGTCTCTAAAATGGCCTGTCATATCCACAAACCAAATCAACTTTTAAATGTGCACGGGAATGCAAGTCTCTCCAAGGGAGGCTATTCCCTTAAGTAGTTCATGATATCCATCTTTATCATGTATTTTGTATGAATTTTCAATATTACCTGTGACCATCTTGTCTATAATGCACGGCAGATGGGGATGCCCCTGACTACTCTGTGAGGGAGAAAGTGCGGGAAATATTTCTAAATCTCTCAGGAAAGCCTTGAGAGTCATCTTGGTGTCTAGTGATCTATCATGCAGGAACACCCATTCAGAAGGGCGAAGTGTCCTCTTCATGAGTACTACTACGCTTATTCTAGACCAGGCACACTTGAAACATCAGCCATAGAAACCTTTTTCTAGATGTCTCCTCAGGCAAGGAAAACAAAAGCAAAATTAAACCGATGGGACTATACCAAAAGAAAAAGCTCTCTCAAGCAAAGGAAACCGTCAACAAAACAAAAAGACAACCTACAGAATGGGAGAAGATACTTGCAAAGGATCTATCCGATAAGGGGTTAATAGCCAAAAAAAAAAAAAAAAAAAAACTTACACAACTCAACACCTAAGTAAATAAACAAATAAGTAGTTCTTAAATGTAAAGATCAAATAAATATTCTAAAGAAGTTCACAGGACAAAGACCTGAAGCTGTCTTTTACCTGGTTTACTCCGCTGAGGCCCATAAGGGCAGATTTGGGGGCAGGTGAGGTTATGTAGAACAGGAGTGTGGAGGGGACAGAACAGAGAGATGGGAAAAGACCGCACCACTCAGGCCTTGAGTGTCCCGCAGGGAGCCACCCTCGTCCTCTGACCCTCCTCTGTAAATCCTCACCCCCTTTGGTCCTCATGCAGCCCCTCTTATGAAGCACCCTCTCCCTCCAGGGGGCCTCCTTTGGGAAACTATCCTTGGGTCCACAAGTAAAAAATCCTAGCCCTCTGCCTTCCCTGGTGTCACTCAGATTTGTCTCTGCTATCTTGAGAAGGAAGAAACTCTGGCACTTCGAGGAGAAGGAAGACAAAATCACTTTACTGCTCCAACAGAGATTGCTGTGGCTGAGTTCTTCCTGAATTACCCTGCCCCACCAATTACACTCTTAGGCTCTACAGTCTAATGAGAAAACCATATTTCTTCCACTAACATGACTTTGATCTTAATCTTTTTTTTAAAAAAAAAAGGGAAGTTAACATCATTGGGCTAAAGAACATTAAACTCTTCCCTGAGCCTCTTTTCAGTAAGTAGGTGGCACCCCTCATGCACTTAAAGTAACTTTCACTGAGTCTTCAGTAGGGACTGAGCCCTCAGCAATCCAAATTGTCTTCTGACATGAAGAGTCTTGCTTGCCCCATCCTTGACCCTTGATCCCCTTATATTTCATCAGATTTTCTGGATAAACCTGTGTCTGAGAGGGTTTGGAAAACTTCATTGAGGAGAAGGAGCTACTAAAATGCAGAATGTGGTTTCTCAGAGGAGAAGCGGCCTTTGGCTGGGCTGCAAATAAGAAGATGGGAAGCCTTTCTGTGGTGCTTCGTCCATTCTTTTTTAAGTAGAGCATACACATTCTCTTTCCTCTTTATGTAAAAACTTAACCCTGGGGAGAAAAAAAAATTGATTTGGTTTTTCGTAATAATCCTCAGTATTACCAAAGGTGACTATTCTCTCCTTGTTCTAGGGCTTATCTCTTCCTTAGCTACTAAAATCATGAGTTCTTTTATTTTTTTTTTAAGCATTTCAGTTAGCAGAGTTAGTTGAGCAATTTTCTTCACCGTTTCAGCTTGCTTCTGAAATTTTAGTCAGAAATCACTCATCAAACGAACCACTACTTATTAGCTCCATTTCCACAATGCTTAGATAAGTATCCCTTTCAGGAACAGACATTCCACTTTATACCAGGTCCTATGTGTAGCAGAACTATGGACTATAACTTTAGCTTTTCCACATACTTTATTTCAGTTCTATTTGTTTGGATTTTCTTTTTATTTGCCTTGCCTCTGAATTTATTTATTTTACATGCATGGCAAAATGTCTTGTTAAGCAATTCACTGGTGGTCTTATAAAACTTTTGCAGCTGATTTTGTTACAGGGGAAATTTCCAAAGCTCCCTTAAAAATTAGTTGTTGTTTTTAACTACAAAATACTGCTGGCCATGATTAGCCACCCACAGAATGGCTGGTAATATACAATAAAAATCCCATTTTTATGCAATGCCAGTTGATTGGGAATGCTAGCTTTCCAAGATGAAAGCATGTTTCTAGTTAAAAAAGAGTAGCCAGAATACATGAACCTCATTGACTGCTATCTTCCAGACCCTGGCCTAGGTTCTGAGTTTCAAAGATTTATTTAAAGAAAAGTTATGGGAATCAGCAACATGTATTCTAATGAGTTAAACAAAGAAGCAAAATTTCATAACAAAATGCTAAAATATGAACATATTCTAAGTGTTAAAAGAGCACTAAAGAGGCAGCTGAGTTTGCCCTTGACCTTGAATTCAGGGAAAGAATTCACCAGGTAGACAGGAAACATTTTGTGCAGAGCAAATGCCTACCAAGCAAGGAAGGATGAAATGGTCTGTTTGTCCTATAATGGGAGTATGAATGAGGCAAAAGTTTGTTTCTGAGAATGGAAAAAAATTTTAGGCAAATTTTTGCAGGCTATGGAATGCTATGGAGTTGGAGATTTTTTCTAAGGGCCATGAGGTATATAGGAAGTACTTAAATAAGACAGGGATGGGATCAGACTTACGTATCAGAAAGAACACTTTAGCCGTTGTGTGGAGGATGGATTAGAGGGGGTGAGAATAGAGATGGGGAAAAGGTTTAGAAATAATTCTCTAGGGGCACCTGGATGGCTCAGTCGGTTAAGTGTCTGACTCTTGATTTCCTCTTGGATCATGACTTCAAGGTCCTGGGATTGAGCCCCTCATCAGACTCCAGGCTTAGCGTGGAATCTGTTTGGGATTCTCTCTGTCCCTCTCCCTCTGCCTCTGCCCTTCCTCCTGCTTGCATTCTCTCTCTGTGTCTCTCTAAAATAAATAAATAAAATCTTTTAAAAAAGAAAGATTCTCTAGATAGGAAAAATGAGAGTATTAGCAATGAGAGGACAAAAGTAGTGACAGATTTGTAAGATTCAGGAAGTAAAATGTACAGAAGTTGATGAGAGATTAGATGGGGTAGGGGACCTCGAGAGAAAGGCCATGGGTGAGGAATCTGAAATGAATTTAATTGGTGGGAAGAATAAGGAGAAAGTAATTCTAAAAATTATAACAGAGCATAATAGGAATAATAATAACAATAAGAGTGATAATAGTAATAAATACTAATAAAATTAATAATTGCAACTACCAGTAATGGAGCACTTATAGAGTGTTAAGTATTAACGTAAGTGTCTTATATCAGCATCTACCTCAAACTTCCACATACCTTATTACAAAATTATGATTTTCCCTGTTTAATAGGGAAATGAATTGCAATTTAGAGAAAATTAAATAACTTGTCCAAGGATTGAAACTCAAATCTTTGCACCTTCAAAGCCCAGGTTTGTAGAAACTAAGAGGTTGCCTAGTGCTGGCTATTGGCTGTACCTCTCAGGGGCAGGTCTGCCTTACCTGACCACCTACCTCAGTCCACTTTTCAGTACTTACCTCTTCTTCTTAGGTCTCAATGACACTAAATATCAGTCTAGTGGACCTTTATTTGGCATATTAGTTGTTCTTTTAAGTTTTAAATTTTGGAATATTTTATTTATTTATTTATTTATTTATTTATTTATTTATTTATTTATTTCTGGAAAACCTGCCTCTGAACTCACCAAGCTCTCAGCTACCACCACTGAACAGCAGTGGGCACCAGGCAGGCTTTTAATTTGGTTACTGATGGGCTCTTAGAGCTATAACAATATCTTCTCCTTTGGTAGATGCTGAAATCAGCATCCAGAGGAAGAAACTGTGGGTGAAAAGAGCCTGAACTGAGTTGGAAGACATTTTCAATATATCCCCACTTGTTTGTCTCTCTTCCTCTGTCTGCCCCTTTGCCGGAAGCATCTAGCACCTATCCTATCAACCACGTTCCATTTTTTTCACCCTGAAGAAAAATCCCTTCTGATGTGATAACTTAAGTTGATGTGTTCCATTCTATTAAAAATGGGACTAGACTTACAAGTCCCTGTCTAGAGCTGGCAGCTGTTTGTTGGTGAGCATTCCACAAAACCAAGCTCAAATGTTTAAACAGAAGAAAGAAATGAAGATGGAAAAGAAAGATTTATATGGGTAATTTTAAAGTGTAGATGGGTAAGATCTATTCTCATGTTAAAGGAAAATATGTGAACATACGAGTGAAAAATAAGTAGCAACACATTCAAAGTTCTGACCACGCAGCATCATAGGTTTATAAAATCTTGTCCTCGGAAAGGAAATGAAACTTTAATTCTTCCCCAGTTCATGAATCTCCTCTTCAACAATATAAAGAGGTCATCCTGCCACATACCAAAACTCCATTAGAAATTATTAAATAGGGCATTATTAGGAGATGGGTCATTGTAATAAAAATCTCCATATAAAACAATAGAGGGGCACCTTGGTGGTGAAGTCGGTTGAGCATCGGACGCTTGGTTTTGCCTCAGGTCATGATCTCAGGGTCGTGAGATCAAGCCTCGAGTCAGGCTCCACGCTCAGCAGGGAGTCTGCTTGATGATTCTCTCCCTCTTCCTCTGCCCCTCCTGCTCATGCTCTCTCCCCCTCCCTCGCTCCCTCTCTCACTAAAATAAATAAATAAATCTTTTTTAAGAAATAAAAATAAAGCAATGGATAAGCTGGTTGAATGCTAATGTGACAGGTCCTCTTGTACTCACCCTTAGACACTCTCATTCTCTCCATTTATAGATGAGGAAATTCAGGTTAATAGGGTTTAACATCACATTGCTCACAAATAATCTGTCTGCTCAACTTTAAAATCTAACTTACCAATGTCAAAGCTACTGCTATCACAAATATCTAATAGAGTATCACATGTATCAAAATTAATTTTCTATGCTTGAAAGGTTTTAAGTGTTTATTTTTCTCATGCAAAGAGTTTGCAATCAGCCTAGATCCACCAAATTCCTGAAACTGACTTCACAGAAGTGTCCTAAATTACAATTTCTAAGTACATGTAATGTTCATGCAAATAAGTAAATATCACTTACCTATCAGCTCTCAGTATTCTTACAACCCATGTATTGCCAGCAGTATAGGACACCAGGAGAAATAAAAGTAGAATTTTGGGAAAAGATGATGGGAAAACAAGGCTGATTAGAGTAGCAAATCATTTGCTTTCTTTTATTATTCACCACTTACAGCTATAGATCCTCATTTTTTGTTTGTTTGTTTGTTTAACTCTGTGTACATGAGTCAGGGTGTGGGGTTGGGAGAGGAGGATTCAGGTATAACAGATCTGCAGAGGGATCATTTGCTGAGTTTTATGTGGGTAAATGTGAATTGTGTGAGATTAAGTGGAGAAATGGAATATATTAGTATGAGTATATTCCAAGTTAAGTCTTTTCTAGAATGCTCTAAATTTTCCCATTTCCCTTGTGGCCTGGGTGTGCATTGCTAATTGTTAAAAAAGAAATGACAACATTTGCCATGGTAAATTAATTTACGTATTAGGTACTTATTAATTATTTTAGAATTATTTTGCTTTTAAAACTGATTTGACAAAACAAACAAAAAACAATGACTTGGCATATCTAAATAATACTCAGATGTTGAACTTCAGATACAATTTTTTTGAGGATTACCACTTGTAGAATAATTTACTAGATTTCTTTTAAGGGTTCATACTATAAGCCATACCATTTCTGCTGATATTACTCTAAAATCTTACTAGCATGAAAGTAACAAAATGACCACATAAAATGGTCACTCTCTTTCTGTATTGGGCTCCTAAAACAGCCTTCATTTTCTATAATAAGCTGTTTATGCTCACTTTGTCTTGCTTCATTTTATTTTTGTCACCTCTGGTGCTATCTCAGTGTACTATAATGGAATGATGCTGAATCAGACAAGCTGTAATTTTTTTTGCAAGCATATCTCAAGGCAAATTTATAAACTGAACTTGATATCAGAAATGAGGCTAAAGGGAACAGGCCTTTGTTCTAAGTTGCAAAATGCTCTGCTATATTTTAAATTTGAAGTATGTTGAAAATAAAATGTTTTTTTTTCTGACATCAGGAATTTCACATAGGCAATATATTAAGAAATTCCTTTAAAATTTTTATTGTGTACAAATCAGTTTCACCAACAAAACTGTTTGTATTACAATTCTATATTCAAGTTGTAAAGCTGATATTGAAGGTGATGTTATGCCACAGAAACCTGATTAAATTAATGATCCTACCATTTGATTTCAATTTTCTTTTCATGAAGAGCTAAGAGGGAGTGTTAATTTATTTAATGGTATTTTACTGGTATGACTATTTGGACAAACAAATTATATATTTAGGTATGGGTATACAAAAATTTCCCCCCTAGATTATGATCTCACCACCACCAAATTGAAAGTTTCTGAGAGTTAAATAGAGATTGATTGCTGAACCTTCTAAGCAGCAAGTGGCCAATCCTATCCTGGGAGGGTCTCTGATGAACTGTGACATGGTCTTCTCCAGTTTTAGAAGGTGCAAGCTCCATACAACTACCTAGCATACATTATTCTCACAGCAATGTCCCATTTCTCAGAAGTATTTCACCCATTTTATAGAAGAGAAAACTCAGGTTGAGAGTATAAGGCATTTGCTCAGTCTGGTACAGTCAGTGAGGGATGAGATAAGATTCAAATGTAGATCTGACTGGCTTCAAAGGCTACAGTATTTTATTTTATTTTATTATGTTTTTACTGCAAGATGCTGCCTCTTATTTCTATATTGCTATATTTGCTTTAACTTTGTGTGTGTGCACGTGCATGTGTGTGGGGGGGTGAAAGAGAGAGAAAGAGAGAGGGAGAGAGAGAGAGACTTCTATTTGTATTCAAATAGAGGTATGAAACCTTCCAGTTCTAGAAGGGGCAAGCTCCATACAACTACCTAGCATAGGCCCTTGTGTCTATAGTTATTGAACGAATTGCTACTTGCTATTGCTATTATAACCTGTATTGACAATGTTTCATTTCTTTTTCCTGTGTTACCACTTTAGAGCATCCTCCACTAAACAGTGGGAAATATGTTAAAATGTTAATGTTTTGAATAGTTTCACTCCTACAACTGGAAATAGCAGTCAGTGAGAAGTAAATGGGCTTTGGAAACAAAAGTCTTGCTGCTATACTGTTAACAAGATAATTATGGGATGTCCCAGGAGCAGGTGCCCTGTTATTCTCCTATGAGTTTTTACCCTAGCTACATGCAGCTCACTTTTATTCCGGCTTTTGCCCTCAATTTTTCTCTGTACTGTCACTTTATCTTTTTACAAGCGGCAGAATTAGTTTAATAGTTGTAGAATATTCCAGCAAATTTTTTCTTGGAAATAGTCATTTTTAGATGCATCATTTTATGCAGAAGTATAGAACAAAAAGGAATTATCATAGTAGTGTCCATTGAGTAAATGACACATGTCAACAACCTAAAACTCAATAAAATGTAGATTAAATTTTGCTGAAAGTTACCATGAGAAATTGGTATGAATACTCCTCTAGCAAACACAGCCCATAATTTATTGTTTGCAATACAGTTTTGCACATGATGGAAACCGGTGACCTCCAAGAGTATTCCCAATACCCTTGCCCAATGCTAGTGTTGTTTGCAAAGGCCCCCAGGAAATCATTAGCAAACTCCATCTAGAAACAGACCAAAAGGTCAGAGGTATACAGAACATGAGATTCATGACCCAAGGTTGTGGAAGGCTGTGAATATTCTTGTTCAAAATATGGTATGGTGTTTCAAAGCATCTGCTGCCATTCTCAGAGGTTAGTGAGCTTGAATAAGCCAGCGTCTAATTTTGAACAGTATGCCAAAGACGCATATTTGTTCTTAAACCTCAGTCATTAGAGTTGAGCCCCTACACAAACTCAAATGAGTTTCAGTAGAGCAGTAATTGGTTCTACAAGTTAGAAAGTATAGAGTGGCTCAGAAACCTAAATGTAAGGAAACTGACCACCAGGTACTATCTATAACTCAAAGATCGATGTGAAAATCCTGACCATATTCTGAATTGTATTCAGCTCTCCAGAAGCATGAATTTTATTCTATTTGACTACAAATAGAAGTCTCTCTCTCTCTCTCCCTCTCTCTTTCTCTCTCTTTCACCCCCCCCCACACACATGCACGTGCACACACACAAAGTTAAAGCAAATATAGCAATATAGAAATAAGAGGCAGCATCTTGCAGTAAAAACATAATAAAATAAAATAAAATAAAATAAAATAAAATAAAATAAAATACTGTAGCCTTTGAAACCAGTCAGATCTACATTTGAATCTTATCTCATCCCTCACTGACTGTACCAGACTGAGCAAATGCCTTATACTCTCAACCTGAGTTTTCTCTTCTATAAAATGGGTGAAATACTTATGAGAAATGGGACATTGCTGTGAGAATAATGTATGTCAGTTGCTGGTTGTATGTAGTAGCCACTTGTTAAGTAGTGACTATCATAAGTACTCATTTTTAAGTATACACTTGACCTCAAAGCATGTTGTTTATGCAAAATGTAATTATTTTTTAAAAATATTTAAGCATTGCCACCTAAAAGAATATAGGCTTAAGGCTTATAACATATAGCATTTTTAAACTAAATTATTATTTGATTATCCAGCAATATAACTTAGTTTGTTTTTGTTTTGACGAGATGGCTAGATTTAGTTTTGTTTTTGGTTTTTTCACAGTAAAGGTTCACCAAAAAAACATTGCCTTACCACTAGAAATTTTCATTTTTCTTCCAGGAATGATTTTGTCTTCTGATGATTCATGTGTCATACACCTAAAAGCAATTCTCCTTATATATTACATTTTAATATTAAGAAACCACAAAATAAGAAAAGCAATTTGACATCTACATTTACATATATTATTCTCTCTCCTTCCTATAACTTTATTTCCAGTTGAAAATATTCAGTACTCTTTCTTGTGTCTCTCTTCTCTCCTAATAATGAAGATCTCTCCAGGACCTTTCCAAGCAAACAGACATCCCTTACGGCACAGTACTGGACTCTGCAGTATATGAACATGTCCGCATGAAGGGAATGAATCCTTTTGAAAGGGACAGCATGTATTCCCAAATGTGGCGGATGATCCACAGAAGCAATGGATCAGAGAATAACGTTCTGGAATCCCAAGCAGGCATTCAAAAGGTACTGGTCATTGTTCTACTACAGTAGTCTAGTCTGCTATTTTGTCTCCCATATTGGAATTGCTACACTGAGATTGGTTTATTTCTTTTTTTAAATTTTTAACTTTGACACAGAGTTTGCAATTAAATTATACCTCCTATTGATTTAAAGAAGATTTTGAGTTGGCAGAGTGCTTAAGCAGAGGGAATTCAAGGCCTTCTGTGCTGTGTCTAATGGATCTGTCTCCAGTGGAATTCTGAAGCTAGAAAACATAAGCTAGTATTTTGTTCAGAATGGGTTAGGGACTTATGCACATGAACACTGAAAAGGTTTTTACAAATCCCATTCCGAATATCATTAGGGTTATCCAATTCTTTCAAATAACTTTGGGGTATTTTCTATACTGCATTTGTTTTTAGATGAAAACCTTATCTTTACTTATGATTATGTGGTGGGTAAAAGTTAATCTTGTCAACAAATAAGGTTCCTGCAAATGTCTATTTCTATTCCAAAAGCAAAAATCTTTATTTCTATCTTATTTTAAATAACCATCATTTAGAAGTTATTTTATCAGGGGAAAAAAAGGCTTACAAAGCAGTCCTTTGTGTAAAACATGAAGCCAGTTTTTATTCTGGGCTGTGGTTTATAAACACGTATACAGAAGTAATTCTTTCTTCCTCAAGCCCCATCAATCTGCATGAGAGAACTGAATGATTTTTGTTTAAAATTATCCCAGTGGCTGGCACAGTGAAAATCACAATAATTGATATTAAATAAATAATTGTGGGATGAATGAATGAATGAATGAATGTCAATTATAGCAACAAAGGTGGTATACACTTTTTCTCTGTAACCTTCCACAGCAGAATAATTTGGACCCCGTGTTGAGTTTCTTGTTCAAAAGGCAAACTTATTAATACTATGTTGGAGAATGTTTTGATGGCTATAAAAAATATTCTGACACAGGTTCTAGCCTTTTCGTATGATGTCCTTTATCTGCTGCTGCTCTTATGGTTCCCTAGAGTCAGCCTGGGTGACATCATTATTTTAAAAACTGATGGCACTGATATAAACCTCTTTCTAAGTCCTAATGATGTGTTAGGATGTGAATTCCTTGAAATGTTTGCAATGGACTCTAGCTCCTTCACCCTTATTACATTAACCCCAGTTTTCCAGGACCCAAGTATTGATCCTAAAGTCCACTGGCTTCTAGAAGTTCTACAATTACTGGGAGGATGGGGGTGAGAGGGGGTGAGTGAGTGGACCTATATGTTATCTGGAGGAGATGGGAGGGTAGACACTTTAGGCTTTACTAGGTACTCAGAGGATGTGAATGAACTTAAGCCTCAGAATAAGAATAAGTTATTTTGGGGTATTCCTTCATATTTTTAATTGTTAAGAAGAATTCTGTTTTCTCGGGGATGAATATATTCATAGTTTGTATTTCTATTCCATTTTAGAAGTCAAAGCTCTCCACATTTCACAACCTCTTTCTATACCATATCATTCCAGAGAAAATTCACTTTTTTTCTCCAAGCAGACATACAGATTCTCAAAAAATATTTTAAAAGATACATATTCACTCACTCATCATTTAGTTATTCATTTTTTCATACAGTATTCGCTAAGTGCCAATTATGTACCAGGCACTGATCAAGAAACTATAGATAGGAGAGGAAGGAAAGATGGCAGAGGAGTAGGGGACCCTATTTCAACTGGTCCCCGGAATTGAGCTGGATATCTACCAGACCACTCTGAGCACCCACGAAACCAGCCTGAGATGTAAGAAGATCTGGATCTCTACAAACAGAATATCACAGGCGGTTGGTTTTGAGGTAGGAAGCGGAGGGCCGTGATTCCACAGGCAGATATCGGAGGATAACTGGCAGCGGGAGGGAACCTGGCTGTGGGGATCCTACACCGCCGGGGAGCGACAGCCTCGTGCTGGGGACGGAACACAGACTCGCAGACCGGAAGTGGTGGGGAAAGGACTTTAGGGCAGCCCCCTGGGCGGAAACCCAGAGCAGCGGGTGTGCAAACTGGGAGTGGCTGGCGGTTTTAGAAGCACAAAGGGCAGAGATGTGCCCCGACCTGGATGCAGGACTGGGGGCGCTGCAGAGGGGTGCACAACCCAGGACGCTGCAGTTTATAGCAGCACGGACAGAAATGGAGACAGTGTGGCCTGGAGAGCTCACTGAAGAACAGACTGCCATCTCTCTGCTCTGAGGCAGAGGGTTGGAAACGGTCTCTTCTGCTCTGACTCGCGGAAGAGACGCGGAAAGCCGCCAGGGAAAGCTGCCAGAGAACAAAAGCCCCAAAAAACTGCTGAGCCCATCCCCTGCTACAGGGGGGCAGGACAACTCTGCCCAAACAGGCTTGCCTGAGTACCAGTGTGGCAGGCCCCTCCCCCAGAAGACAGGCTTGGAAAACAAGAGGCCAGCAACCCTAAGGTCCCAAGAAAACAGGTGCATCTTCCTTGGGTTCTGGTCAATTATATACATTCCCTCAAACACCCATCAACAGAATGACTAGGAGGAGAAACCCCCAAAATAGAAAAGACTCAGAGATCATGAGTTATGCTGCAGATTTACAAATGGATGCAGATAGAACCAAGATGTCGCAGATGGAATTCAGGCTAGCAATCGTGAAGACAATGGCTAGAATGGAGAAATCAATTAATGGCAACATAGAGTCTCTAAGGACAGAAATGAAAGCTGAATTGGCAGAACTTAAGAATGCTATCAATGAGACCCAATCCAATCTAGATAATCTAACAGCTAGGGTAAGTGAGGCAGAAGAACGAATAAGCGACCTGGAAAACAATATAATAGATAAAAGGGGAAAAGTGGAGGCCAGGGAAAAACAACTCAGAATCCATGAAAATAGAATCAGAGAAATAAGTGACACCATGAAGCGTTCCTGGAATCCTGGAGGGACTGGAGAGAGAGAGAGGACTAGAAAATGTATTTGAGCAAATCATAGCAGAGAACTTCGCTAATCTGGGGAATGAAACAAACATTCATGTCCTAGAGGCAGAGAGGACCCCTCCCAAGATCAAGGAAAACAGGTCAACACCCCGGCATGTAATAGTAAAACTTGCAAATCTTAGAACCAAGGAAACCATCTTAAGGGCAGTTAGGGGGAAGAGACTCCTTACATACAAAGGGAGGAACATCAGAATAACGTCAGACCTATCCACAGAGACCTGGCAAGCCAGAAAGGCCTGGCAAGACATATTCAGGATACTAAATGAGAAGAACATGCAACCAAGAATACTTTATCCATCAAGGCTGTTATTTAGAATGGATGGAGAGATGCAGACCTTCCACGACTGGCAGAAACTGAAAGAATATGTGACCACTAAGCTGGCCCTGCAAGAAATAATAAGGGGGGTTCTATAAAAGGAGAAAGACCCCAAGAGTGATTTACAACATAAATTTACAGGGACAATCTATAAAAACAACGTCTTCACAGGCAACATGATGACAATTAATTCATATCTTTCAATAAGCACTCTCAACGTGAATGGCCTAAATGCTCCCATAAAACGGCACAGGGTTGCAGATTGGATAAAAACTCAAGACCCATCTGTATGCTGTCTACAAGAGACTCATTTTGAACCTAAAGATACATCCAGACTGAAAGTGAAGGGATGGAGGTCCATCTTCCATGCCAGCGGACCTCAAAAGAAAACTGGGATAGCAATTCTTATATCAGACAAATTAGATTTTAAACTAAAGTCTGCAATTAGAGACACAGAAGGACACTATATCATTCTTAAAGGGTCTATCCAACAAGAAAATCTAACAATTGTAAATATCTATGCCCCCAACATGGGAGCAGCCATCTACATAAGCCAACTGTTAACCAAAATAAAGAGTCATATTGATAACCATACGTTAGTTGTAGGAGACCTCAATACTCCACTCTCAACAATGGACAGATCATCTAAGCAGAAAATCAACAAGGAAACGAGAGCTTTGAATGATATGCTGGACCAGATGGACCTCATAGATATTTACAGAACATTCCACCCTAAAACAACAGAATACTCATTCTTCTCGAGCACAGATGGAACTTTCTCCTGAACAGACCACATACTGGGTCACAAATCAGGTCTCAACCCATACCAAAAGATTGAGATTATTCCCTGCATATTCTCAGACCACAATGCTTTAAAACTGGAACTCAATCACAAGAAAAAATTTGGCAGAAATTCAAACACTTGGAAGCTAAAGACCACTCTGCTCAAGAATGTTTGGGTAAGGGCGCCTGGGTGGCTCAGTTGGTTCGGCAACTGCTTTCGGCTCAGGTCATGATCCTGGAGTCCTGGGATCGAGTCCTGCATCGGGCTCCCTGCTCAGCGGGGAGTCTGCTTCTCCCTCTGACGCTCCCCCCTCTCACGTGCTCTCTCTCTCTCTCTCATTCTTGCTTTCTCAAATAAATAAATAAATAAAATCTTAAAAATAAAGAAGCCGTCATATCCTCTCCATAAAAAAAAAAAAGAATGTTTGGGTCAACCAGGAAATCAAAGAAGAAATTAAACAATTCATGGAAATCAATGAGAATGAAAACACATCGGTCCAAAACCTATGGGATACTGCAAAGGTGGTCCTAAGGGGGAAATACATAGCCATCCAAGCCTCACTCAAAGAAATAGAAAAATCCCGAATTCACCAACTAACTCTACACCTTAAAGAACTAAAGAAAAAGCAACAAATGATGCCTAAACCACACGTTAGAAGAGAAATAATTAAAATTAGAGCAGAAATCAATGAATTAGAAACCAGAAACACAGTAGATCAGATCAACGAAACTAGAAGTTGGTTCTTTGAAAGAATTAATAAGATCGATAAACCACTGGCCAGACTTACCCAAAAGAAAAGAGAAAGGGGGCGCCTGGGTGGCTCAGTTGGTTAAGCGACTGCCTTCGGCTCAGGTCATGATCCTGGAGTCTCGGGATCGAGTCCTGCATTGGGCTCCCTGCTCAGTGGGGAGTCTGCTTCTCCCTCTGACCCTCTTCCCTCTCGTGCTCTCTATCTCTCATTCTCTCTCTCTCAAATAAATAAATAAAATCTTTAAAAAAAGAAAAAAAGGAAAAGAGAAAGGACCCAAATTGATAAAATTATGAATGAAAAGGGAGAGATCATTACTAACACCAAGGAAATAGAAACGATTATTAGAAATTATTATCAACAACTATATGCCAATAAACTGAGCAATCTGGATGAAATGGAGGCCTTCCTGGAATCCTATAAGCTGCCAAGACTGAAACGGGAAGAAATTGACGACCTGAATAGACCAATAACCACTAACGAGATTGAAGCAGTGATCAAAAACCTCCCAAAAAACAAGAATCCAGGGCCTGATGGATTCCCTGGGGAATTCTACCAAACATTCAAAGAAGAAGTAATACCTCTTCGACTGAAGCTGTTTCAAAAAATAGAAACAGAAGGAAAACTTCCAAACTCATTCTACGAGGCCAGCATTACCTTAATCCCCAAACCAGGCAAAGACCCCATCAAAAAGGAGAATTTCAGACCGATATCCCTGATGCATATGGATTCCAAAATCCTCAACAAAATCCTAGCTAATAGGATCCAACAATACATTAAAAGGATCATCCACCATTACCAAGTGGGATTTATCCCCGGGATGCAAGGGTGGTTCAACATTCACAAATCAATCAGTGTGATAGAACACGTTAATAAGAGGAGGGAGAAGAACCATATGGTCCTCTCAATTGATGCAGACAAAGCATTTGACAAAATACAACATCCTTTCCTGATTAAAACTCTTCAGAGTATAAGGATAGAGGGAACATTCCTCAAGTTCATAAAATCCATCTACAAAAAACCCACAGCGAATATCATCCTCAATGAGGAAAAGCTGAGAGTCTTTCCCTTAAGATCAGGAACACATCAAGGATGCCCACTCTCACCACTATTGTTCAACATAGTACTAGAAGTCCTTGCAGTCAGACAACAAAAGGAAATAAAAGGTATTCAAATTGGCAAAGAAGAAGTCAAACTCTCTCTTTTTGCAGACAACATGATACCTTATGTGGAAAACCCAGAAGATTCCACCCCCAAATTACTAGAACTCATACAGCAATTCAGTAATGTGGCCGGATACAAAATCAATGCACAGAAATCACTTGCTTTCTTATACACTAACAATGCACCTGTAGAAGGAGAAACTAGAGAAACGATTCCATTTACAATAGCACCAAAAACCATAAGATACCTTGGAATAAACGTAACCAAAGAGGTAAAGGATCTATACTCTAGGAACTACAGAACACTCATGAAGGAAATTGAAGAAGACACAAAAAGATGGAAAAATATTCCATTCTCATGGATCGGAAGAATAAACATTGTTAAAATGTCTATGCTACCCAGAGCAATCTATACCTTCAATGCCATCCTGATCAAAATTCCAATGACATTTTTCAAAGTGCTGGAACAAACAATCCTAAAATTTGTATGGAATCAGAAAAGACCCCAAATCGCCAAGGAAATGTTGAAAAAGAAAACAAAGCTGGGGGAATCATGTTGCCCAATTTCAAGCTATATTACAAAGCTGTGATCACCAAGACAGCATGGTACTGGCACAAAAACAGACATATAGACCAATGGGACAGAATAGAGAACCCAGATATGGACCCTCAACTCTATGGTCAAATAATCTTTGATAAAGCAGGAAAAACCATGCAATGGAAAAAAGACAGTCTCTTCAACAAATGGTGTTGGGAAAATTGGACAGCCACATGCTGTCCGAGAGAATGAAACTCGACCATTCTCTAACACCCTACACAAAGATAAACTCAAAGTGGATGAAAGACCTCAATATGAGACAGGAATCCATCAGAATCCTAGAGGAAAACATAGGCAGTAACCTCTTTGAAATCGCCCACAGCAACTTCTTTCAAGATACATCTCCAAAAACTAGCGAAACAAAAGCAAAAATGAACTTTTGGGACTTCATCAAGATAAAAAGCTTCTGCACAGCAAAAGAAACAGTTAACAAAACAAAGAGGCAACCCACAGAATGGGAGAAGATATTTGCAAATGGCACTACAGATAAAGGGCTGGTATCCAAGGTCTATAAAGAACTTCTCAAACTCAACACCCAAAAAACAAATAATCAAGTCAAAAAGTGGGCAGAAGACATGAAAAGACACTTCTCTGAAGAAGACATACAAATGGCTAACAGACACATGAAAAAATGTTCATCATCATTAGCCATCAGAGAAATTCAAATCAAAACCACATTGAGATACCACCTTACACCAGTTAGAATGGCAAAAACGGACAGGGAAAGAAACAACAAATGTTGGAGAGGTTGTGGAGAAAGGGGAACCCTCTTACACTGTTGGTGAGAATGCAAGTTGGTATAGCCACTTTGGAAAACAGTGTGGAGGTTCCTCAAACATTTAAAAATAGAGCTACCCTATGACCCAGCAATTGCACTCCTGGGCATTTACCCCAAAGACACAGATGTAGTGAAAAGAAGGGCCATATGCACCCCAATGTTCATAGCACCAATGTCCGCAATAGCCAAACTGTGGAAAGAGCTGAGATGCCCTTCAACAGATGAACGGATAAAGAAGATGTATATATACAATGGAATATTACTCAGCCATCAGAAAGGATGAATACCCAGCTTTTACATCAACGTGGATGGGACTGGAGGAGATTATGCTAAGTGAAAGAAGTCAAGCAGAGAAAGTCAATTATCATATGGTTTCACTTATTTGTGGAACATGAGGCATAGTACGGAGGACATTAGGAGAAGGAAGGGAAAAATGAAGGCGGGGGGAATCGGAGGGAGAGACGAACCATGAGAGACTGTGGACTCTGAGAAACAAACAGGGTTTTAGAGGGGAGGGGCGTGGGGGATGGGTTAGCCTGGTGATGGGCATTGAGGGCATGTACTGCATCGAGCACTGGGTGTTATAAGCAAACAACGAATCATGGAACGCTACATCAAAAACTAATGATGTACTGTATGGTGACTAACATAACATAATAAAATTAAAAAAAAAAAAGGAAACTATAGATAACTCCGCCACAGAGAATTGATCACTGGATCTGTGAAGTATAGAGTCTGGTAAGAAAAGAAAGCTAAAATATGTGATCAAATAAAATGATTTAAATCATGATAAGTGCTATGGAAAAAGAAAAACGGGTGCTCTTACAGAAATTAAAGAGAACATCTACTTTCAGAACGGTGATCAAGTACGGTTCCCTGAGGAGATAAAATATTAGTGATGACCTGCCTGATCAGGTGCTATTCATGTGGAAGAGAAGGTGACAGGGCATCCAAACCAAGCATAGCCTCAGCAGGAACCTGAAAGGACATTCAAGAAACCAGTTGAAAATCAACATGAACTGGAACATGTCCAATGAGAGAACGTGGAAGGAGGTTAGTAGGCAGGGGATAGATCATGAAGGACCTTGTTGCCCTTAGTTAAGAATCTGAGTTCTATTTAAATGGCAAAAAATGCTACTAAAGTAAGGGAATGTTGTGATTCATTATTACCTTTCAAGAAGGTCACTATAGCTGATGTATGGGAATTGGATAAGAGTATGCAGAATATATATATATAATATATCTCACGAAATAGTGAAACCCTAAGAGACTCTTGTAAATTTCAGAGGTAGCCAGTCAAGTCGACACATGTAGATAAGGTCTTGCTTCATTCTTCTGTTCTTACACACACGCACAGACACACACACACACACACACACACACACATAAACACACAGCCCATATACCTTGCATTCTTTGTAGTAATGCAAACTGGGTATACTTCCTATATCCTAGCATTTCCAAAATAAAAAATAAATCATAAGGGTATGGAATATCAAATGTCACGTAGAAGTGACATTTGACATTTAAATAGTCATGTATGTGTTAAGATTTATATATATCTTCCAAGATCTTCAGGATTGTTTAAGAAAACCTCTCTTTTCAAAGCATGTACATATAGTTTCCTACATTTTCTATTTCTTTTCTTTTTTACCTTTATGCCTTTTAACCACACAGAATTTAATTCGACATTTGTGGATATGTAAAAAGAAATTATAAATACCCACCCTGAGAAAATTTCAATCTGAGATTCTGTGAAATAAAAGTGTTTTAGACTAGGCTATTGATAAGTTTGCATTGTGTACTAAGAAATTTAGTTATTTCTTCTGTAGGTTTTGCCGTTTCTTTTTCTTTAAATATGTAGCCATTCCATCATCTTTCGACTTGGGTTAGTGTTTCTAATGCTGTTATTAAATGTCATACATTTAAAAAAAAGTTTATTATGAAGAACAGAAAGAACCCTCTTCCTAAGGGGGTGAGGGGGGCGCTGGGAAGTATCTGGTTTTCTCTCCTGGTTCTTCCAGTTCTTAGGTGTACAACTTTGGGCAAGTCACTTGGCTTCTCTAAGACTCACTCTACTCTTCTGTAAGATGGTCACAGTGTGGGAATTAAAAGCCTGCAAAAGGCATTTCAACGTGGGTTTGAATACAGTTCATTTTTTAAACTAAAATGTGTAAATGTAACTAGTTACTTAAAATCTGTGAGCCCCAGGATTATCATCATGTTGATAAGAATTACTACTTCACATGTTTTTGTCATAAATGTATATATATTTTATATATATATGCAATATACTATATGTACATATTGTATATACATATATATGTACATATTGTATGTATTGTATACATATTGTATATACACATATATATGTACATAGAGTATATATGTGTGTGTATATATATATATATATATATATGGAAGCATCAATAAATAGTATGATTAGAGCCATAAGTTCATAAAATGAGCCTTAAGATTACCTGAAAGAATGTAAAGGTGAGCAATTTGTAACTACAAAGCTTTATTATTTCGTATCTTCTAAGGTTAAGTTAAAATTGTAACATAATTAAAAGGATAATTAATAAAAGAAGTAGAGAACAATTTCTATTCCCCTGATAGTCTACTGATCAAGAGGGCTTATGAGTTTAAAACTGCAAATCATGTCACCTAGTGTTATACCATATTTATTTAGTTTTCCGATTTACTAGAGGGGCAGTGAAGAATGTTCTTATGAATTCATAATGGAAAATATCAAAGTGAAATTTGCTTGTTGTACATATTCTTTCAGGCAAAATCAGAGACAGCTGAAAATTGATTAGACAAAAAAAAATAGGTAATAATAATGTAATGTATTTTGGTTCAGCTTGCAAGGTCTTGGCCAGCTTCTCTTAAAACACAAAACCAACCAACCAAAAACCAATAACCTTCTCGCCTGCTAAAGCTCACTGGGAGTCTATAAGATTGAAAACTATAACACATGAAATGTGGTTGTGGATTCTTGCTTTAGCTACTAGTCTTGCACATCTCACACAGCAGCTTCCTCTTCTCTGTCACTGGCTTCTAATTTGTTCAGGCAGAAAAGACTTTAGAGGTCTTCTAGGTCAATTTTCCACAAAAGGCCAAACTTCTACAGTGTTTTTGACAAGAGTTCATATATATAGTAACTGTTTTCCAGGAAAGCCTGCATCACTGTGCAAACAATCCTTGCAATCTAATTATAACTTTAAATAGATACCATTAATGTCTCAGGTTGTGTTTGTTCTTAATTGTGCTACTAGTCTCATTAAGTTTCTCTTACTTGGAGGTAGAGTTTTATCCCTTCTAACATCGTTCTGCTCGTACCAAAGAAAGCTGTATATATGAGGATTAAGTAAATGAGTTCTGATATGCTATTCTTGGGAGACATTCACCTGTATCAGACTAGCCTAATTAAACTAGAACAAATTTGATTCTGTCTCCTTTTCCCAAGACTTTTTGCATAAGTAGGAAAAAATGTATATGAAAAATATAACTGAAATTTTTAGTGCATTCATTCGACAATCATTTATTGATCACCTCCTATGTATCAGCCAGTATTTTGGTCGCTGAAGTGAAGGTAAATGAAAGCAAAATGCCAACCCACCCCACCACCCCCCTCGTATTAAAGAGGGCACATACTGAATGGAGCACTGGGTGTTATACGCAAACAATGAATCATGGAACAGTACATCAAAAACTAATGATGTAATGTATGGTGATTAACATAACATAATAAAATTTTTAAAAAAAGCAAAGTGCCTTCACAGAGTTCACATTTTTACGGAGGAGGCAGACAATAAACAAAATAAATAAAATATGTTGTCTTTCAATAGTGATGTGTTAAGGAGAAAGAATAGGAGAGGGAGAAGAGGAACATGAGGGAGATGGTCTGCCTTGTTAGATCAGATGGCCAGAGAAGGCTTAAGAAAATGATGTTGGAATAAAGACGTGAAGCAGGTTGGAGAGAGAGAAAGAGTTATATATCTGCGTGACATGTTTTCAGACAGAGGGTCAGCCAATGCAAAGGCCCTGAGGTGGGAGCATGCCTGGATGTTCTAAGACTGTGAAGGAGGCTAGTGTAACTCAGAAATAAGGAGTAATATCAGGAGTATAACAAAGTCAGAGAAGTAGAGGGCCAGGCGGCAGGGGAGAAGGCATATCATATAGGGCCTTGTTACTTACAGCATAATCCTGTGAACTAGCAATAGCAGCATCTCTTGGCAGCTTGTTAGAAATGCAGACTTTGGGCCCCACATAAGCCCTTCTCAATGTAAATCTTAGTCTAAGAAGATTCCCAGGTGACTCCTATGCATGCTAACGTCTGAAAATGCTAATACAGAGCTGTTAAAACATGCTAAGTGGGTTTTTACTCTGTGGGAGATATGAAACTTAGGAAGGTTTTGAACAGAAAAGTAACATGATACAACTCCTATTTTGGCAAATCACAGGTAAAGATCTGACTAGGAATGGAGGATCTGTGCGTAGCGCTGAAATGGAGGAGTCTCTGGTTCTTTAGAGGGCAATATTTATTTCCTGATACCCTATTAAACGCAGGTGGTGAAGAACAAATTATTCTAAAACCCCAGCAATGAAGACTGCGCAGGAAGAAAAGAAAACCAGGATTGGTAGAATTCAAATACTAGCCAGAGGATCCCAACGGTAACTGCACAGACTACAGAGTTCAAAGAGGATATAAAAACCTGATGGATACTATGGCAACAAGGAAGTGAGGGGTGGTGTTGGCAGCCGTAGTTTTCAATCAGAAAAAGAGCATCAATTTGCAAAGCTAAGTAGGCCACACAAGTCCCAGAGCAGTATGGGGAAGGGAAACTGACAAGGTCCAGGTGTGGAGCAAAGCCACTGGGATCAGTTCCCAGCTCTAAGGCCAGCCGGAAAATTGGAGTATTGAAATGAAAATGAGACAAAAGATTGGTCATGTCAAATGGGTCAATATCAAGGATTTTTGAGGACTGGCACAGAAAGACAAATTCTAGACCTTAAGAAATGGTGAGGTAAGCCTACCCTCCTTATTGGTCTGTGGCGAAAAAAACTGGATGGATTGAACCTATTGTTTTACTTATTCATTCAGCGCATATTCAGTGAGCACCTATTTACCAGGCATTGTTCTGGGTATCGGGAATTAAACAGAACAAGGAAAGTCCTTGCCCAAATGGAGATTATTTTGTAGTGGAGAGAAAATAATAGACAAGCACATAAACATGTGCTATGAAGAAAAATTGGAAAGGTAAGAATGAAAGAAAGCAGAGGAGGGAGAGGGATGTTGCCATCACATATAAAGTGGTCTCAGAAGGCATCTCTGAGAAAGCGACATTTGAGTAGAGACCTGAAAGAGGACAGGGTATGACCCATGAAGACAGCGAGGAGACAGTGAGGACAAGAAGTGGTCCAGGCAGAAGGAATATTACTGCAAAATTCCTGAAGCAGAAGGTCACTTGGCGTGATAAAGAGAAATGTCTAGACCAATATGGCTGGAGAAGGGTGCATGGGGGGTGGGTAAGATATGCAGGGGAAAGGGATAGGAAATAAGATCACAGTGGAAGTTAGGCAGGATGGTGGCTTAAAAATGTTCAAGTGTGGGCCCCACTAAAGTTCCAATTGTATCTTTTTATTTTATTGAGATACAATCGACATATAACTTTATATTAGTTTCAGGCATACAACATAATGACTCTGTTTGTGTATACTGAAAAATGGTCACAATAAGTCTAGTTAACATCAGTCACTATTGTTACAAATTTTCTTTTTGTGATGAGAACTTAAAAGTTCTTAATAGTTCTTAAAAGACCTATTCTCTTAGCAACTGTTACATACGCAATACAGTATTATTAACTATGTCACCATGCTGTACATTATATCCCCATGACTTATGTATTTTATAACTAGAAGTTTGTACTTTTTAACCCCTTTTACCCACTGTATCTTAATTGGGGAATGAAAAGCATTTGAATATCCTAAATTCATTCACGTGATTCTGATTCACAATAAAGGTTGAAAATCACTGATATAATACTTAGAGCCATTTAAATGACTTTGACTTCTGAATAATTCTGAGGTTGTGAACAGGAGAGTGACATGAGCTGACTGACTTTTCAAAGCTCCACTTACGGTGCTGTGTGGAAAATAGGAGAGGTCAAGGCTAGAAGCAAGAGGACTGAGGAGACTACTGTTATAATTCAAGTGAGACATGATGGTGGATGGACCAGAGTGCTTATGGTGGAAGTGGTGAGAAATGATTGAATTTGAATATATTTTGAAAGTAGCTCTGACAAAATTTTCTAAAAGGCTGAATGTGGGGTATGGAAAAGAGGAGTTAAAAATGAGTCCAATGTCTTTGGCCTAAGTTAGTTGGAAGAACGAAGTTGGCTTTTTTGGAGTTGAGAAAACTATGGGAAGAGCAGATTTGAGAAGCCAAATGAGAATTTGCCTTTGGCATGATAGTTAATATGAAATGTTTATTAATTTTCCAAGAAAGATGCCAAGAAAGCTGCTTTCTATATATGAGTTGAGTGTTTAAGAGAAAGTTCTAGCTGGAGACTGGAGATTACTAACAGAGTCTGTATTTAAAGTCCTAAGACTTGATGATATCACTAAGGATGTGTATCTATCTGGAGAAGAAAGCTATGGAAAGACTAATCCCTGGGACAATTTAGTACTTAGAGGAGGGACAGTTAAAAAGGGTATAACAGAGTCAGGGAAGGATCAACCAGGGAGGAAGGGGTAAAACCAAGAGTGCTTGTTTAGAAGCCAAATGAAAAAGTGTTTCAAGGAAGTTCAAATGATCAACTCTGTCAAATGATGCTCATGGGTCGAGTATAGTCAAGACTGAGAATTAATGATTTATTTGGCAACCAGCAGTCACTGGTGACCTTGACAAAAGCAGATCTGGTAGAGGGAAAGGAGAAGGAATTAGAATTAGATTGGACAGAAGAATGAGAAGAGAGGCAATGGAGATTACAAGACTAAGTGCTTTTTATTTACTTTCTTTTTTATGTTAATTTTTTTAAAGATTTTATTTATTTACCTGAGAGAGAGAGAATGACAGACAGAGAGCACAAGAAGGAAGAGGGTCAGAGGGAGAAGCAGACTCCCCGCTGAGCAGGGAGCCCGATGTGGGACTCGATCCCAGGACTCCAGGATCATGACCTGAGCCGAAGACAGTCGCTTAACCAACTGAGCCACCCAGGCACCCCATAACATACACAGTATTTTGTTAGTTTCAGGTGTACAATATAATGATCTGACAACTTTATACATTATTCAGTGCTCATCACGACAAGTGTACTGTTAATCCCCTTTATCTATTTCACCCATCCCCTACCCATCTTTCCTCTGGCAACCACCCGTTTGTTCTCTATATTTAAGAATCTTTTTGTTGTTGTTGTTTTTCTTTTTTTCTTTGTTCATTTGTTTTGTTAGACTGGGCATGTTTTAAAGGTGAAAGGAAATGCTGAGTAATAGTGGGGAGGGTTCTAGAGTGGGATGTGGGGTTTGAGAAAATTTTTTTATGAAAAAAGATATATACAATGTCTGTATACTAATGGAATGCTACAATAAAGAGGGAAAATTCATGGTGCAGGAGAGAGACAAGAGAACTGCTGGAGATCTGTCCTTGAGCAGGTGGTAAGTAATGAGATCTAGTACACAAGGGGAGGGTTTGGATTTAGGAGCACAGTCCATCCATAGTAAGAAGAGAGAAGGTGGAACATATGGACATACATGCAGATAGGTTGGAAGATATGGTAATGGAAGTATATGGAAAATCATTTTAATTGGTTGTATTTACTCAGAGAAATAGGAACCAAGGTCATCACTAGGAAGAGCATAATGATTCTGGAGATTGGAAGAGAGAGAAGATAGCAATGATTGCTCTGGAGAATGGGAGGGACAGTAGACTAGTGAAATGTAATGGTATTCCTAGAAAAGACTAAAGGGTCTTTTGCAATAGTCATCATGACTATAAGTTGAAACTAATCAGCATGATTGTGGGCTTTTCTGTAGCCATCTTCGGCTGCCTAAGCATAAACATGGAGTCCACAGAGATGAGATTTCACCAGAATTAGTGTTTACCAGATAAGCATGGTAGAAAACAATGGGGTGAGGGAGTTGAGAGTATATGCAAAGAAACTATCATTATTATGAATCATGGAATCTCAGCTATGTAGGAGGAAAGTGGCTACCCAGAGGAGATTGAGGATACCAAGAGGATGACATGAACAATGGACTGTTGGTCTGGATGGGACCAAAGAACTGTAGGAGTCCATGAACCAGAAGGACGAGATTGGAAGTAATACAAAGTTGGTTCCAAGATGACACATTTGAAATTGAGATGATGAAGAGAGTGCTAGTATTGGAAATAATATGACATGGGAGTGGGTGGCTAAGGTAGGAGGAAAGATACAATCTTTGGAGAAGAAGAAGCCAAGTACTGGAAAAGGATGTCTATGTGAATAATCAAATCACCAAGAATAACCACAGAACTAGAATTTGAAAGAGTGACAGAGAACCGCGTGGTAAAATCTTTGAGCAATGTTGGAGTGACACAGAGTCAGCAGATGCCTGCAGTAGGAATGAGTATAGTCTGATAGCATGAGCTTCAAAGCCAAGGCTCTAGAAGTGGTTCAAGGGGCAAAAAGGATACCTACCCATGATCCAGCCCCAGTAATAGGAATGTTGTAGAAGAGAAAAATAGCCACCATTTGAGAAGACCAAAAGCAATGTAGTATCTGCAGAAAAGAAGCAAGTTCTACTCAGCAAAAAAGGTTAAAGGAAATTTCAAAACAAAACAAAGAACAGATTGAGGATATAGGCAGGGCTTAGGACAGTCTCTTGAAACCCTTTGACTTAAGATTCTTCCCATCAGGGGGCACCTGGGTGGCTTAGTTTGTTAAGCGTCCAACTCTTGATTTCAGCTCAGGTAATGATCTCATGGGTCATGAGAATGAAGCAAGCAGGAACCAAATTACATAAAAGAAAAAAGGCTGTGAGTAGAAAACAATTTTCAACTGTTACAGGTTTACATATAGTGCACCTCAAACCTATGAACCACACTGGTCATATTCTCTTTTATGGTTGTTCCATTCCCCTTCCTCTTTGGGCTCTGTAATATCATTTGGCATTGGGCAAGAATGCCAAAGTAGATGACCATTATGAGCAGAGCGAGGCTGAGACCTAACTTGGGCTTCAGTGAGTGGCTTGGTAATATACTAAGTATATGACCTTAAAATCATGATTAGGCCCCATTACAGAAATGAATAATCAGACTGAACACAACTTGGGGAAAATCAAGACAAAATACTAAACCACTTTGGGTCTTTGAAAATGCCAGGAGTCCTGGGCTCTCACACCACTGGGCTTAGAAGTAACAGTGCATTTGCTACATTTGCCCTTTTGCCAAATGATTTCAACAAACAGAATATGATTTACTTTAGCACTTCACCAGGCATCTGGGAGCTCAGATCCCATTGACATATTTTCTGCTCCCCCCAAAATCAAAGGTTTTAGGTCCATGTCATTTATCACATAGTGAAAGAAGAGAATCAGTGCAACAAACAAAAACAAAAACAAAAACCCATAGTGGCTCAGTCAGTTAAGAGTCAAGCTCTTGGTTTCAGCTCAGGTCATGATCTCTGCTTCGGGATCCCTGCTCAGTATGGACTATGCTTGGGATTTTCTCTCTCCCTCTCCCTCTGCCCCTCCCCCACTCTCTCTCTAAATTAATAAATAAAATCTTTTTAAAAAACACACACAAATAGAGATCATTCCTAGAAGCTTTGCCAATGCATTTTTAATGCCTGGGATTGAGTGTTTTTATTAATTTTTTTAAAAAAGATTTCATTTAGGGGCACCTGGGTGGCTCAGTCGTTAAGCGTCTGCCTTCAGCTCAGGTCATGATCCCGGGGTCCTGGGATCGAGCCCCACATGGGGCTCCCTGCTCCGCGGGAAGCCTGCTTCTCCCTCTCCCACTCCCCCTGCTTGTGTTCCTGCTCTGGCTGTGTCTCTCTCTTTCAAGTAAATAAAATAAAATCTTTAAAAAGATTTCATTTACTTATTTATTTCAGAGAGAAAGAGCAGGAGCAGTGGGAGGAGCAGAGAAAGAGGGGGAGGGAAGGAGAAAGAATCTCAAGCAGACTCTGTGCTGGGCATGGAGCCCAACTCGATTTCAATTCCACGACCCCGAGATCATAAACTGAGTTGAAACCAAGATTGGAGGCCCAACCAACTGAGCCACCCAGGCGCCCCTATTATTAACATTTTTTATTAAAACTTATTTTTGTTTCTAATAATCCTCCTGGATGTTTGAAATCAAAATTAGTCTGGATTAGATATTTTCTCAAAGAGTAAAGGTGAAGTCCAAAGCTATATCCTTCTTAAACTATAAGCATTTTAACTTGAGTTAGAATAGGTCTTAACAGCACACAAAGCAAACTGAAAACTGAAAAGGTTTTTTCTAGATGGCCAGAAAAATATAGATATAGATATAGATTCTGTAAATTAAAGTGAAAACAATAAAGAGGTGTCTCCTGTATATAAAGATGAAAGTACTAAGCTGCCATTAACAGAGCATGTAATTTTACAATTGCTTTTTTATATAGTGATTTAATCCATGATGAAAGCCAGACCTGTTCCAATTCTTCTTTTAATTAGCTACATTCAATTCCAGTTCATCTACTCATTCACTCATTTCTTTAATCAACAAACATTTATTCAGGGGCTGCTAAGTACCAGAAACTATGATAGGCACAGAAGATGTAGAAATGGATTAGTCTAGTGAAGGTGGGGCAGTAAAATGCAGTATAGTAGCTAATCTACAGAGAAATGTACAAGATGCCAAGAGAATGCGGAGAAAGGGAACTTATAGCCTGAGGGATGAGGTTAGTTCAGATCACAAAGACTTCCAAGAGGAAGTTATGTTAATCTTAGAGTAAGTAGGATTTAATTAAGTAAAAGAGAGATAGGAGTAAGTAGGATAAGGAGACAGCCTGAACAAAAGCATGGAGGTAAGAAGAACACAGTACATGCAGGAAATAAAAAGCAGTTACAGTTGGATACAAGGTGCTTATATTGGTCAAGTTTTTCTGGAGACAATAACAATATATATATTTATATATTACATTCACATATTTGTGTGTGTATATGTATATACAAAATGAGATTTATTATAAGGAATTGATTCATGCAGTTATGGAGGCCGACAGGTCCCACCATCTGCTGTCTATAAACTGGAGACCCAGGAAAGCTGATGATTTAAATTCCAATGTGATTCTAAATGCCTGAGAACTAGAGGCGCTATTGGTATAAATCCCAGTTTAAGGGAAGGAACAGACTGATGTTCCAGCTCAACAGTCAGTCAAAGAGAAAGAAACTTCCTCTACCTTTCTGTTCTATTACAGCCCTCCCCAGGTTAGATAATGTCCACCCACCTTGGGGAGGACAATCTGCTTTACTCAGTCTACTAATTCAAATGCTAATCTCATCTGGAAACACACTCATGGGCACACCCAGCAATAATGTTTAACCATGCATCCCTGGTTAATGTTTCATCTGGGCATCCCGTGACCTGGCCAAGCTGACACATAAGATTAACTCTGGCAATGCTATAGTACAGAGAAAGGGGGTAGGAGGTGCAGTTTGAGTAGGTGGATCAGAGACACCTGTTGGGGCGCATGTCATCTGAACCTGCCAATTGGATGTTAACTGTATAGTTTTAACTAAATGAGCAAGAAGGTGTAGAAATAATGAAAAATATTGGAAGAGAAATGTCTGGATTGGAAAGAAGTTATAGCCACTTTGGACTTCAGTTTTATTCCTTTATCTTTAAAATTGTGGGAATGAAATAGATGAATTCTGAGAATCCTTCTGGAGCTAATATTCAATAAGTCTTAGGACCCTAATTTCAAACTATTTAATAGCCACACAAGAGAAGTGCACCTCCCAGGTAACTACAGAGGCCCCTGGATGGAGCACAAAGCCTCAGCTATCAGTCTTAGTTTAACACACATCCTAGCACTCAAGCATTCCTTCTACAAAGGAATACCAGCTTTGTAGCTCCCCAGAATGAAAAATTATAGGTAGGTGCATCTTTGTTTCCTTGTGGTTCAATTATGTTCAAAAACTTCTTTATCCAACAAATAGTGTAAATGGCTCATTGCCTTGGTTTAGTTCTACTCTCAACAGTTAGTTGCTTCCCAAATTGGAAAATGCTCGTACATTTTAAACATTTCTGTTGGAAAAATGCAAAAAAGTAAAAAGTATAATTCCACCATAATTTTAAAATCAGCTCACTCTATCCATCCAGTTTTACCCTCAGTCAACCTCCATTAAAATAGCAGAGTGCACATCTTCATGACTTCATTTAATGGGCACATATATGTGTACAGTTTTTTGTTTGGTTTCCATTTGGACTTTTTTTAATGAAATGTTCTCTGCCTTTGTCTTTACCAGTTTCTGTCATTAACATCAAGCTGGCATATATATTTATACATCATTGTAATATCTTCAAAATAGTCTAAGAACTATCGTATTTTATCAAATCATTAACCTTGACGAGCACTTTGAATGTCTCATATATTTATCTCCTATAAGCACCTCTGATGAACATTTATTTTTATATATGTTATTATTTTCTTTTGTAAATACAGTAATAAAAATAGGAATTCTGCGTTAAGGAGTATAGGCATTTACAAATTCAATAACCACTCTCAAAGTAGTGTCTGAAAATGTTGAACCAATTTCTACTTTTGATACAAAAAAGAGTTCTATTTTCCCACTTGCTTACCTGAAATTGCCAAAAGTAAATGATGCTACTCTTTTATATTTTCACTTTTGCCAAAATGATGAGTGAAAAGTCTCTCATTTTTATTTTTACTTTTCTGATTACTAGGTTGAGCATTTTTTCAAATGTGGACTACTTCTATACATCATCTTTATAATGCTAAATTATTTATTTGATCCTTTTTTTCTTGGCTTGTTATTGTCAATTTCAATACCTCTTTTTAAAAGATGAATAATAGTACTTTGGTGGGTTTTTGGTCACTCTACCTTTAACCCTCCAGACTTTTCTTATCCGTGTCCACAGCCGCATTTACACTGTCAGTTAAACAGATGTACTGGCAAGCGAACACAATTTGGTCAGGCCCTAATATAAATCCACATGCCCAGGTGTTCACTTCATAAGACATTTCTTTTGCCAGACAGTACTCTCAAAGAACAGCATTTACTTTGTGAAAAATGGGAAAAGCTAAATGATTTTGTAAATATGCCTCTAAGCTGGCCACTGTTTGCTATCTTCCCTTTTATCCCTAAGAATATTAATATAAATAAGAATTTTATAATACTTAGTTCCCTAGTAACAGATATATGCTGAGAGGGCTCCAAGTTTTTTGAAATGTTTTTCTATCGCGAAGATATTGGACTTTTGTGCCAACGTACTTGTTTCCATTACATTAAGCTGTAGACCTTTTTTTTTTTTTAGATTTTATTTATTTATTTGACAGAGAGATAGAGAACACAAGTAGACAGAGTGGCAGGCAGAGGGAGAGGGAGAGCAAGGAGCCTGATGCGGGGCTCGATCCCAGGACCCTAGGATTATGACCTGAGCCAAAGGCAGATGCTTAACGGACTGAGCCACCCAGGCACCCCTAAGCTGTAGAACTTTAACACATACTTTGAATTTTTAGTTTCTCATCAAACCCTCCTTTCCTCAGTAGGAGAAGTAGCAGCCTATAGAGGTTTTGTTTGCATTCCTGCGAGTTCCAGGCCCTGGTTGTCCTTTCATATCTTCGAAGGACCCTTTCTTTCCTCTCACTCTGATTTATGTGCTCAGTGTTCTACTGTGATTTTCAGCTTCTCAACTGCTAAATTCAATTCTGCTACTAAAGCTTAAATGCCATGATTACTACCATATACTCCTGCTTTAACATTTCGCAGATTAATTACCCTCTTGAATACTGAAGCTTCTGATTACAAATTCCTCCTTTCTTGTTAAATATACGTAACACTATTTTTTTTCTTCTTTTAAATCAATATGTTTGGAAACTCCTTTAGGGCTCTGCTACCTGGCACCAACTCAGTCTAGGAGATAATAAAATAAATAAAATTTCAATGCCTTGATAGTATTTGGGGGCAAGAAATATAACATAAAACCATACTTACGTTTGCTAGAAAGTAACTTGCCTTTTCAATTTTCTCTTTATTTCTTCTATTACATATATTATTAAACACAGGAATTCAAAAGTACAAAATAGGTTTTTAAAACTCCATAACTAAGGGTAGAGCTTCTCATTTTATGTCATAAGGAATTAGTTTATGATACAATCTGACCATATCGCATTAATGGTTTCCATATTTAATATTCAACATATACATTTTTACTGAAATTTTATATTTTATTTATTTATTTTCAATTATAAAATATGTGTAATGTAAAATTTACCATCTTAACCATTTTTTTGAAGATTTTATTTATTTATTTGACAGAGAGAGACACAGTGAGAGAGGGAACACAAGCAAGGGGAGTGGGAGAGGGAGAAGCAGGCTTCCCGCAGAGCAGGAAACCCGATGCGGGGCTCGATCCCAGGACCCTGGGATCATGACCTGAGCCAAAGGCAGATGCTTAATGACTGAGCCACCCAGGCGCCCCCCATCTTAACCATTTTTATTTGTATGGTTTAGTGGTATTAAGTACATTCGCATTATTATACAATCATCATCACCACGATCCACCTCCAGAACTCTTTTCATTTTTTTTTAATTTTATTATGTTATGCTAATCACCATACATCACATAATTAGTTTTTGATGTAGTGTTCCATGATTCATTGTTTGCGTATAACACCCAGTACTCCATGCAGAACATGCGCTCTCTAATACCCATCACCAGGCTAACCCATCGCCCCTCCCCTCTAGAACCCTCAGTTTGTTTCTCAGAGTCCATAGTCTCTCATGGTTTGTCTCCCCCTCCGGTTCCCCTGCTTCATTCTTCCCTTCTTGCTATCTTCTTTTTTTTTTTTTATACATATAATGTATTATTTGGTTCAGAGGTACAGGTCTGTGATTCAACAGTCTTACACAATTCACAGCGCTCACCATTGCACATACCCCCCCAATGTCTATCACCCAGCCACCCCATCCCTCCCACCCCCACCACTCCCGCAACCCTCAGTTTGTTTCCTGAGATTAAGAATTCCTCGTATCAGTGAGATCATATGATACATGTCTTCCTCTGATTGACTTATTTCGCTCAGCAGAATACCCTCCAGTTCCATCCACGTTGTTGCAAATGGCAAGATTTCATTCCTTTTGATGGCTGCATAATATTCCGTTGTATATATACACCACATCTTCTTTATCCATTCATCTGTCTTTTTTTAAAGATTTTATTTATTATTTTTTTAAGAGAGAGACAGAGATAGTGAGAGAGAGCACAAGCAGGGAGGAGAGGGAGAAGCAGGCTCCCCACTGAACAAGGAGCCCGATGCGGGACTCGATCCCAGGACCCTGGGATCATGACCTGAGCTGAAGGCAGACGTTTAACTGACTGAGCCACCCAGGAGCCCCAGAACTCTTTTCATCCTGCAAAACTAAAATTCTATATCCATTAAATAATAACTTCCTATTCCTCCCTCCTGCAAATTGCTGGAAACCACCATTCTGCTTTCTGCCTTTATGAATTTGACTACTTTAAGAACTTCATGTAAGTGGAATCAGACAAAAAGTGTCTTTTTGTGACTTTCACTTAGCATGCTGTTCTCATTTCCTTCCCTTTTAAGGCTAAATAATATTTCACTGTATGTATATACCACATTTTGTTCATCCATTTATTCATTGATAGGTACTTAGGTTTCCTCCTCATTTTGGTATTGTGAATAATGCTGCTAATGAATATGGTTGTACAGATATATTTGAGTCCCTTTTCTCAATTCTTTTAGGTATATATCCAGAAGTGGAATTGCTGGATCAGATGGTAATTCTATTTTTAATATTTTGAGGAATAACATATTGTTTTCCATACCAGCTGCACCATTTTACATTTCCACCAATAGTGCACAGAGTCCAATTTCTTCACATCCTCAACATCACTTATTCTGATTTTTTTTTTTTTGATGGCAACCATCCTAATAGGTGTGAGGGGGTACATAGAAATTTAAGTTCCATTTTAATATTCATTTTTTTAAGAGGCACTATTTTGGCTAACAAAATTGCTGTAATCTCCATCACTTATTCCAATAGAAATTAGGCTGTACTGGGTAGTCACATAAAGCCCAGCATTCATGAGAGGTAGGTCTTAATCCAACCCACAAAAATGACTCACCCAAGAGTGGTTCTCACAGGCAGAAGAGACCGATAATCTAACAACCTATTGGAAGTAGCAAGAGAGGCAAATTAGAATGGGAGAAGAGGAATGCATAGTTCACCAAAACAAAACAAATGCTCTTCTGATATGCCCAGTTGAGAAATATTCATTTTCCTGAACTCTCTGGGAATGTTTATCTCTATTACCTGCTCCTATTGCCAGAATTCATCATAGTCATACAGCTGAAAGGGAATGTGGAGATCTTTCAGTTTAATCATTTTATCATATAGATGAGAAAATTATACCTAAAAAGGTTAAGTGATTGACCTCAGACCACACAACTAATTAGTGTCAAGATTTATAACAGCAGCCTACATCTCTTCACTCCTGCTCACTTGTTCTTTCTATCACAATTATAGAATTTAAAACTCTAATGTCCCCCCAAAGCTAATTAAAATTCACATCACAATTTGAGCGGTTCTCAAACTTTATAGGATACTAAGAATTACCTAGAGTGGCTGCACAAAAGGCTTATTCCCCAACTCCAAACCCAAATATTAAGACTCACTGGGTCAGGGGTGGGACCTCAAGAATTAAAATTTTGCCAAACAATCCAGGTGTTCCTGATGACTATTTGCAGAGTATCTTGTCAGAATCCCTCTTCTAGGCATCATGTAAAAGCCCTTGTGCTCAAAGTGTGAGCGTTTGACCAGGGGCATCAGCACTACCTGGGAACCCGTGAGAAATGTAAACTCTTAGATCCCGCTCCAGAACTACCTCATCAGAGACTCTTGGGGGTGGAGTTGTGATATCGTATATTAACCAGCTCCTCGGGTGATTCTGATGCAACTAAAGTTTGGGAACCATTGGCCTATGCTATCGTTTAATATAAGAAAGCCACTTACCTTATTCTATCACCTTCTGACCAGACGCTTAGCTATCCAGAGCGTCGGGTACATCTAGGTAATCTAAAATTGTGTATCATCTTAACTGATGCTACCAGGCTTTTTTTATATGTAGACACGGTTTTCTGGGATGTTTCAACACTAAGGAACAAAACTTTTGCTATCTTTTCTCCTTACATGCAATTAATCAGGAAGAAGAGGTTAAGTGAGGGGTACATTGAGTGGCAAATGTTGCCTTTCCCCTTGTGTTAATTTGGGGGAACAAGGCAACTCTTATCTGCACGCTGCATGTCTCTCCGTGCATTGCCCTGCCAGTGCTCCTGCCCCCCTTATGTCTAACACTGAACTAATTATGCTTCTGTGCGAGTTGATGCTTCCTTTTTGTGTTTTTTTTTTTGGTTTTTTTTTTTTTTCTGTTAAAAACACCAATACCCTCCCTGCCATCCAGGCTAGAAATTGAGGAGTCATTTTCATTGCTTTTCGTCTTTCTTACCAGAGACAATTAATTGCTTTAACTATCAATCCTGCCTCTCCAGCGTTTCTCCCATTCATCGCTCCTTTCCTTTTCTACTTCCAGTTTGGCAATTCATGTCATTATTATTTCCCTCCTGGACTATAGAACGAGCTAACTGACTGGCCCCCTCCCACCAATTAATCTTCCCTCTGCATAGTTCTGATAGCAAGACCATCTGTGCCCAAAAGCCTTGAAGTGTTCTACTCTTTCGTCAGTGCAGTTTGTTTATCCTAGCATTCAAAAGTCTCTACAATTTGGCATTATCCTTCCTTTCAGTCTTCATTTATTCATTATTTTTATTGAAAAATTATTTACTGAACACCTGTACTAAATACACATCTAGGTACCTTCTTTTCTGCTTCATGTATGTGCTTTATATTTCTACCAAACTAAGTTACTGGCTTTCTCTTAAATGCCTCAATATTCTTACATACCAAGTATTACTCATTTCTTTCCTTCTTCCTTTCTTTCTTCCTTTCTTTCTTTCTTTCCTTCTTTCTTTCTTTCTTTCTTTTCTTTTTCTTTCTTTCTTTCTTTCTTTCTTCCTTCCTTCCTTTCTTTCTTTCTTTCTTTCTTTCTTTCTTTCTTTCTTTCTTTCTTTCTTTCTTTCTTTCTTTCTTTCTTTCTTTCTTTCTTCTTTCTTTCTTTCTTTTTGACCAAGAATGCACTCCTCCCACTGACTTCATTTTCTGTCCATTTACTATTCATTTTCAAAGTCTATCTCAGTTACCAAGAAGCTGTTCCAGATTCCCTTGCCTAAAATATTTTCCTTCTCCATTAAACTCTCCTAATAATTTGTCCATCCCCACATATGATTTCTTCTGAGAATTATAATTGTCTGTGTCTATCTGTCCTTCTAGACTGCATACCACTTTGAGTCAGTATCCATATCTGATTTGTCAGTTTATCCCTATGTCCCTATAGCAACTCACATATGTAGAAGTAGTTCTGTAAATATTTAGTGAATTAAATACCTCAGTTTCAAGATTGATTCTTAGTCTTTCTTTCCAGCTTAAATGACTAAGATCATCTTTGATAGCAATCAGTTTCAGTTTGCTCATGAATTCAACCTCCCAAATTTCCAAGCCTGAGTCCTCATAGTTCTTAAAGGGATGAGATATTTTTGCTTTTTTATTAGATTCTAGATGGTACAACTTACTTATTATCTTAAAAAAGCTCTCAGCAAAATAATTTGTCCTATAAATAAAATAGGTCTCAAACACTTTTTAAGCTAATTTAAATGATCTTGGTCTCATTGTGCATGTTTATTTAACTGAGATCTATTACTTTGATCAGAGATTGACATGTATAATTTCGTGTATTTAGGTTGGTAACATCAGTTCTATGTATTGGTTTTATGTTTTTTGTCTAGAAAGCAAGAAGCAAGGCAGGAAATGCAGAGTAGGGCCAGGTTAGGGTCAAGTAAGTTTGGCACTCAACTCAGGTGCATAATTTAAGGGAGAGGCCAAAAAACTATATAGTCACTATATATAGACGTGGCTCCAAATGGCACTGGCAGATCCAGTCTTTATTTACATTTTTGATATTTTATTCATTATGGACTTTTTATTAATTCTGATTTTTTAAAATATTGCATTAAGATATTATTTAATTATTCAGTTTGGTGCTCCCTTAAATTTCACACTCAAGCCAACTACTTTAATCACCTCATCCTTGTCTAGGCCCTGAGAAGGAGACGAAAACAAAATAGGAAAGAAAGAAGAAGGAAAATGGGGAAGATGAAAGGCACGAAAGCAGATAGACACACAGTCATTATTGAATATTCTTAATCTTTAAATTTAAAATGTTATATTAGATAACAGGCAAAAACAAGCACGATGAATGATTCTGCCAATGTTGATATAAATCAGTGATGTGTGCTTATGTACAGTAAGTACACACACACACACACACAAATATAATTGTTAGCAGATTGCATAGTTTATACCTGAGCCATTATAATGTGCCCATTGGATTAGCCCAGGAAGATTGATTCTGAATTCTTATTTTTTCTATATTTACACTTATTTTTTCCTTGTTAGAATTAGTTACAAATTTTATGCAAAGTATTAGGAGAATTTATCTGTTAATCTCTGACAACAATCAAACAGTGCTCTCTTAAAAATTTCTTTAAGAGTCCAAGATAACATATTAGATGTAAGCTTCTGTTGTTTAGACTCTAGAGGGAAATGAAATGGAGTTTGCGTCCAAACCTTCCCACTAAACTAGCCATGAAGCCTAGTCATGATCCTGAGAAGTTACTAGTAAATTTCCCTAAATGTAGTACATAATTTGTAACTCATCCCAACGGGGAAAAATATAAACTAAAACATGGAAAAATAAAAAGAAGTCAGAATCGATATAAATTCAATGAATACCTCTCTTTTTTTTTTTTTGAATACCTCTCTTTTAAGCCCCTGAGCTTCAGTTTGTTACCTGTTTAAAACACACACACACACACACACACACGTGCACAAACACATCCATTGCTCTTCCCTTCCCTGACGGTAAGGCCCACAGAATGCCTTTGTTGATTTTCACCTAGTATGAGTGCTTGAGTGCCCCATCTACTCAGCAGTATGTAAATGTGATGGGAAGTTGCTGTCTCAAATTATATCACTGTCAGAAATGTATTGCATTTGATAATTTTGTGTATTTAACTCTACATATAAAATATTTAGCCTACAGGAAACTTCTGAATTACAGTCAAGTGAAATACTGCACTCAAGTTGTGAAGCAAAAATATTTTCAGCTCAAAATATCAATATTCTCCTTCCCCGTGTTAACACATAAAGGATACACACATTTATGTAATTCTAGCAACAGCGATCATCTTACTTACCATTTCTCCATTTGAGACTTTGGATTAAATAATTATATGCAAATTTAGACAAATTCCTTTTCTACCTGAGGGGATCTAATTAAGTTTGTCAATCTAGCTGCTTTTGGAAATTGCTTCACAAAATATACACAATAATATATAAGTCAAATCTCATTTTTCAATGCCATGTTCTTTAGAACTGTCCACAATCTTTTGTATATATTTTGGTAATATGCTGTTTGAAAATCAGAAGCTGTGTTTAGAGCCTTATAATTGCTTTATTGTTTTGTTTTTGTGTTCTTCCATACCAACAAGTGCATCTTTTAAATTGAATGTGTTGTGAGAGCCACTGAACACTTTAACTGGCCAAAAATCTTTATCTACTTGATATTCTCTGCATGTCATATACAGTTTTAATATACAGTTTAATATATAGTTTCCAAATTTATTATATCCAGCACTCAACTGTTGCTCTACCTTTCATCTTTTCTTTTTTGTTAGGAGCAGATCCATCTTTTAAATTTCATAGTCCCAAACTTTTGAAGTCATTCTTGACTTCTCTCTCTCACACATCCCTTATCTGATATATAAGTAAATCCTACTGGTTCTTTATTTAAGAACACGTACAGCTTCTCACCATCTCTGCTGCTATTACTCTAATCCACACTACCATGATCTCTTTCCTGGATTGTTGTAATAGCTTCCTACCTGGTCTCCCTGCTTCTTTACTCTACTCTGCTACAGTCTATTTTCAGTAGAGCAATCTAAATGAACCTGTTATTCTTTTATTCAAAACTGTCCAATGGCTCCCATCTCATTCAAGGCAAGAGCCAAAATCCTTACAATGGCCTAGAAGGTGGAACATGATCTGTGCCTGTCCGTTTTGTTATCTTTCTGATGAATGGTTCCTCTGATCTCTTTGCTTTTTTTAAACATGCCAAGCACACTCCCCTCTAAAACCTTTTCACCAGCTGAATTCTGTTCCTGGATTGGTATCCCCTGCCCCCGCCTGTCTCCCCCCGCCCCGCCCCTGCCAGTGCTTTGTGACTTACTTGTTCACCATTTTTGAAGGGAATCACCTTCTCACTGAGACCTTCCCTGACCACCTTTTTAAAAATACAACACGCCTCATACTTTGGCATTTCATATACTCCTTCCCTGCTTTATTTTTTTCACCATAGCATTTTATAATTTACTTACATGTTTTATTTATTAGCTGTTTTCCTACACTAAATGAAAGCTTTATGAGGGCACGAATTTTTGTCCTTTTTGTTCACTGATGTATCCCAAGAACCTAGAATACTGCCTGAAACATAGAGGGTTCTCAATAAATATTTGTTGAATAAATACTTTTTTGCACCTAAAAGATACTGAAAATTATCAAATAAAATTGAATTGGTCAAAAACAAATAGCCTCTATGATTTCCTTTTTATATAATAAAAAATTATTCAGGCAAAACATTGTAAGTATATCAAATTGTCAATTTTTAAATTTTAGAATTAAAAATATACAGTACTGGGAAAGTGATATTTATATTTTTTTCCCAGCCACTGCTTCATTACTCATTTATAACAGTTACCACGCTTAAGAAATCGTTACTTGGGTCATTTGCTAGGGGATGTTAATTTTATGTATAATTGTCATTTCTACTTGTTTTCTTAACTTATCTTTCTTTAACCAATATGTTTTCTAATTAAATGAGTGTCTCCAAATATATATATAGCTTTATTAAAGCTCATATTCAATGATAACTTTGCTGAGCAGCCTCTGTGCCTCTAGAATATTGTAGGACCATTTATCAGGTTATCTAGTTGACTTTCAAATATCTGAGTCAACGAGACACCATTTCAATCTAAAATCGGCCCAGCAATAAGCCCCAGATGGTTATGGGCAACAAAAAGGCTTGACCAAGAAAAACAAGATAAAGGATCCAGACAGAAATGCCGAAAGATACGGTGAATAAAAGTGGGCTTATAGAAGCCACTGCCAATGGGAAATGTTGAATGCATCACAGTTTTATTGGGTGTTTCGTTCTGTGATTAGGCCTGCCTTCCATTTAGGATTTATAGAAGGATAACTAGAAAATGTAATTTAGGAGGCTTTTCAAAACTACTTATTAGCTAACTAGAGAATCAAAGAACATTAGAACCAGGAAGGACCTCAGGAGTGATTGATTCCAATGTCCCATGATGTGTAGAAACCTCTTTTCCCAATCTTACAAACCCACTCATTTCACTTTTGAACAATCCAATTATTAAAAGCCTTTCTCACACTATGCCAAAATTTGTCTCCCTATATCATCCATGCATGGCTTCTGGTTGCCCTTTAAACAAGCATAAATCATTCAAGTATTTAACATCAGCTTTGAATTGTTACTTTCTAAATTAAGCATCTCTTTAATTGTTTCTCAGACGCCATGTTTTTCTGAAAATTTACTTTCTTCTGAATTAATGGTTTTGTTCAATGTCTTTCCTAAGTTATTATTCCCAACGCTGAACACAATACTTTCAGTGCATTGGTCTGACCAACTCAGACATGTATTGCTGTACCTTGAAAACCACACTACGAAGGAAACACCTACTAAGCTAGTACATACTCAAATGCTTAGATCTTAATAGAACTTATTCACCCAGTTCCTCCAAAGCAAAAAGTATGTAGATTTATATCTCTAAAATTGCTCCTTAGTTTTCTGTTCTCTCCAGCTTTAGGTTATCTGCAAATTTGTGAAGTATGCCTAACAAATATTCATTAAAACCTTTAAAAGAAAATTGAATTTGAGGATAGGGTTAAATACTGAAATCTGTAAGATCCTAAGGTTGACACGAGGGCATGAAATAATAACATTTTGCATACAATGCTTAATTTATTTTAAAACTTTTCCATCTTATTATCCAGTACACATTCTCTTATTGACAAAAAACACTATGCTGAATTTATATATATTTATGTTATATATTACAATTCATACATAAATACTACTACATTCTCTATAACATCCAGTCTAACAGTCCTGTCACTAAGAAAATGATATTAATTTGTCATGACTTATTCTTAATGGACACAAGATGCTCCTTATAATTACTGCTATCTTTTCTAAGTATCTAGAAATGAAATATTTGTTAAAAATTGGGCCCCAAAATATTGCCCATGAATCATACTAACCCTTTTTAGAAAAAAACAAAACACTTTCCCAATTTTTATTGTGACATCATTCAGTTCTACCACACCCTTGATTTCTCAAAGTTTGTCAACAGCACTTTCTGAATCACATCTGCGTTTGTTCAATGTATAAGGGTCTCTAGATTTTGCTGATTATACACCCCTAGCAATAAAAATTATTGAGTATATTCCTTAATATAGTTATGTTTCCTTATTTCTAATTATATATATAATCTAAAAAGTGAAATAAGCAATAATTTCAAATTGTACTATATTTATTGTAATTTTTTCCCACTAAAAACCATGCCAGTACTTTAAGTGAGAGCAAAGTAATTGAACATGTTTCATTATGTTTTGAAACCTTAACTCTTTGATATGTAACCATGGGATTATGTTTATATATTCTCTGGATTAAAAAAAAAAATGCTCTCCTACAAACTAAAGTGTTTAAATAACTCATCCTAACATATCTTTCCATAGTCATTAAGAACTTACCAAAAGCAGCATTTTATTCTCTAAGTTTCCTGTGATTTCCATTTCACCAAGTAGTAATCTCTTGATTTATTAATTTATGCTTTTATTTGGTGTTTATTTAGTTCAATTATGTGCCTTGAACTGGGCATGTTTTTGAGAAATATATAGAGTAAGACATAGATTGTATTTACAAAGAATTTTGCCTTCTAGTAAAACAAATCATGTAAACAAAAGCCTGTGATACATGGTAAAAAGTGATAATTACAACCAAAGAAAGGCACAGATTAAGTTCTGTGTGAATTGACAAAAGAAAACATTTTTATTTTAATATTATTAAAATTAAATCTTATGTAGCAGGCTTCCTCATTATTTGCTTCGTTCCTGTGAGATAAAACTGGCTAAAAGGCAAATCAAGATTTCATTCACAAATTAATTTGATTGAATGGAAATTGCAAAAATGTATCTGGAGAGTTGATGTGTCTTGCACTATTACATCTGTTTCTGCATTAGTTTTGTCATCCATATTAGAAAAATTTAATCCTTGTCTTTTGTTGACCAAGCATAAAGCAGAACAAACCCATAAAAGTTATCTTTCAATCCTAAATATTTACCCCCTGGTCTCCACCATTGGTTATATCAGAATTTATTATTTTCTCCTCTTCTTCTTCTTTCATCTGATTTTTATCTCCATAGAGCAGTCATTAAACAAATTTTCACATATCAGTCATTTCTAGGTAAGGTTACTTAAAGGTTTTTTTATCCTAAAATATTTCTCCAACACGAAATTGTGTAAAAAATACTTTTGTTAAGAAACTTCAAGTTTACTTCATTACTATACTCTCTCTTTTTTAAAGTTTTTATTTCTTTACTTTTTACTTATACACCCAAATCCCAGTTTCTAAATACAGTTCTTCAGTAAAAGGATCCAGAGATCCTTAGAGAAATGGCTGATTTTAAAGCTGGGGCAGGGAAAATAAAAGATGAATCTGGAACGTGCCAAAACACAAAACGAGCACAGAGTATGTCAAAGAGACACAGGAGCCAATCTGAAACATCTTCCAACTGTCCAAACTGGAACAATTTGAGAAACAAAATGAATAACATAGTATTGGATAATAACTCAAACTATAAAATAAATGTACAGTCCATAATTACATAAACATCAGTGATTAAACAACTAATGGGGAGAAGAAACAAACCTTCCTTACAGGAGAATTCTAGATAATATATGTAGGTGCTACGTCCTGACAGCTTTATCCTTCCCCACTCCCCGTTGAGCGTGTGCTAGATTTAGTGACTGGTTTCCAAAGAGAAGAGTGTAGATCAAGAAAAATAGTGAGAAATCCAATAAATACTACCATAACCAAGTGACCAGTGATGTCATCTAGATATCATGTACAGATATGGTATCTGTATATGATGTGATGAAAAGGGTGTTCCACTCCAAAAACCCGTGGCCCAAGTCTAATGAGAAAACACATCAGATAAACCAAAAATGAAATACATACTTCAAAATACCTGACCAGCAATCCTTAAAACTGTCAAGGTCTTGAAAAACAAGGAAAGATAGAGAAATGATCACAGTCCAGAGGAAACTATAAAGAATGTTGACAACTAAATGCAGTGTAGCATCTTGGATAAGGTCTTGGAGCAGGGAGAAGGGGAGGTAGACAGTAATGGAAAAACTAGTAAAATATGAATAAAATCTGGGATTTAGTTAATAGGAATGTACCCATGATGGTTTCTTAGTTTTGACAAATGTACCATAAGATGTTAACATTAGGGGAAACTTGGTAAAGTGTATAGGAGTATGCTATACTACTTTTGCAACTTTTTTATAATTCCCAAATTACTCCAAAATAGTTTCTTTAAAATATCATAGATGAATTTTGAGATTTCTCTTTTAGGTTTTATTATTTCTGACTGTGGAAGACAAGAGCTTAGTTCCTTTCTCTTCCCTGCTCCTGCCATTTATACTTACAACTTTCCCATCCACCCAACCTCTTATTATAATTTATTCATAATAATATATTGGATATTTGTGTTCATACCTGATCCATTTAACAAAATTATAATTATTTTTCCTTTCTTTTACCTCTTGTCTCCCTGAATTCAATAATTATCTCAATTTTTCATATGTTTAATTTCTAGTGTACTTAGCACTTATTTACCCTCAAAATTTTCTCCATTGTTTAAGTCTTCTTTTAAGATGTTCAAATGTGTCTCATATCCTATTTGTTTCTACCAATTTGGTAAAAGATGTCTTCACAAAACCTTTTTTCACCATTTTTCTCTTTGACCTCAGCCAGTATTAGGTCTCTTATTTCCTTTATTTCATATTCTTCCTTGGTTTCCTCTCTTGTTTGGGTGATGTAGAGACCTGCATATCCAAACATGTCCTTATGCCATTTATGCCTGATTTACAGACTGGTTAGAAAAATCCTTTTCCTTCAGAATTTTTAATCCATTGTTCAGTGCCATCTAGTATTTCTGTTGAGAAATCTGAAACACATCTGACTCTTGGTCCTTTAGAAATGGCCTCTTTCTTTGCTCTGGAAGTTTGTGGTATCATTTTTTTGATCTCCCATGTTCTGAAATTTTATTATGATGTGTCCATTTCTAGCTTATGTGGTGGTCACATGATAGGCCCTTTCAATCCTCAAATTCGTGTTCTTCAGTTCTGAGAGTTCTCTTGAGTTATTTTTGAGATGGATTCCTTGCCTTCATTTTCTCTGTTTTTATTTTTTTCCCAGAATTCCTAATATTCATATTTGGGGCATCCTGAATTGACCTTTATTTATTTATTTATTCAATCTTTGTGTGCTCTTTTACTTGGAGATTTTCTATATTTCCTAAATTCCTAGTTTTCACTTTTGCTATTACATTTTTTAACTCCCATAGTTCTTTTTTGTTCTCTAAATGTTGCGTTTTCTATAGAACCCAATAATTCATTATTATAGTATCTCATAATTCTTTAAATATATAAAGGTAATTCTTTTGTTATTATCACTTTTTTTTAATTTTACCTTTAACATTTTTTTTCTGTGCACACATTGTTTCTTTCAAGTAGCTTTTTTGCTTCTGATTTTTAGTCATGCTCAACATTAGAGACTTTCTTTTGATATCTGGTAAAGTTTGAATGGTGGCTTATAACTAAAAGTTAGGAACTAAGAAGCTATTTGGAAGCTCTGAGAAACAGCCAGGCATAAGAAGGGCGAAAAGAAAGAGCTCTCCAGGCAGAAAGGGAAAAGAACAAACAAAACAAAGCAAAACAAAAAACAGGTGTGAAAGACCTAAAGTAGTATTGAACTTGGTCCGTTGGAAAAATAGGGTTAAAACTGGGACATAGTAGCTAGAATATGGTAAGGAAGGGAAGAGATGTAAAGATTAATTTTACCTTCCATAAAGAAAGCCTTAGGCCAGACGGCTTCATAACTTACACCTGGAAAATGGAAGCCATCCAGTTAGTCCAGACGGAAGTCCGGCTGCAGCTGTCTCCCGCAAACCCCAAAAAAATAGCAACGACCACCCTCTCTTTAGGACCTTTTATGTGAATTCTATTTTTATAAGTCACTTATAGCTTTGTCTTTCACTGAACTGCAAAAGTTTCAGTTTAAATGTCAACTTCTGCATTTCATTGGTGAAGGAAGTGGGCCCTGAGCCATAAACTTATTAACATTTTTATCACTAAATTACTCTATTGCCATTTACAGTTACATCGACAGAATATAAACATGCTGTTCCTAACATCATTTAAAGTTCCCAAAACCCAAGTGAAAGGAACATGATGGCCTGACAGAGAAAAGGGATGCGTTTACCTAATTCAAGGAAATGTTGTTGAGAAGTACCATGGAGGAAACTTAGCCTAACTCAGTGAAATAGAAGTATATTAGATTTTAAAAGGCAGAAGGAAGACAATGAAACCCCAGAGACCTTTCCCCAAAAGGCATCTAGTACAAAAAGACACTAAATCCCACAGTGTCAGTGTGGCTTTGTTCAAAGCATTCAGAAATTTTCTTGAGAGCTATAGAAGTATAGAAGTTAACAACATGACTGTAATGATTCCCAACAAAACACCCCTGAGACAGCCCTTAAATTGTAAGGACCCAGTGCTCTTAGGGTACAAGTGCATTCCACCCTGTTTATGGAAAAAGTGAGAGTTAAGTGACTTTTGGGATTTTTAATTTCTTCAAAACACAAGCTGTGGTTAGTTTCCCTTTCTCAGGAAATGAAAAAAAAAACTGAAGTGAGAGAATAAAAATTCACTCTCTATCATGATTCCATTTTATCCAATATTTTCACAAACATTCGTAGTTGTTCACACACCCTCATGGTATTTACACCCAGTCTAACTGGGCCAGCCTGAGAAGCTACATCTCTCATTTTTCTGCCGCTACTGTCAGGAAAGTTTCCAAGTAATGCTGTTAGGGAGTTGCTATATGGTGTGTATAGCACACTTACTATCTTAAAGACCAAAACACAAGACCTTTAAATATTAACTTTTAAAAAATTAATTAATGGTTCATTTCATGATACCAGCAATACTAAATCATAAAATAACATGACTCAAAATTATCCTTAACTTGGGATCTTCCACCATCCTGACTTCTACATTGCAAAAACATTGTGTACAATAGGTGTGGGGGACTTTAAAGGACTACTTCATATGAAATTTCTAAGAATATTACATTTTCCTAAATTGAGCCAGTAGAATGCCTCCCATATTTTGCCAGCTTGTTGTTCAAGCTCAGATGTTTTCTCCGTCCTGCCCAACCTGAGTCCCGACCTCTTACTTAACCTTCTTTATTTTCTTTCAGTTCACTTACCACTATTAAAGTTAACCTATTTTTATATTAACTTCAGATTGTCTGTCTCCTCTCACTAGGCTGGGGTGGGGCCTCAGGGACCTTGTCTATCTCCTCCATTATATTCATTGCTGTGTTTCAAATACCTAGAATAATGCCCAGCAGCACTCGATAAATATTTATTGAGTAAAATATTGTACTATCTTGGATTCAGACTTTGATGACTTATCAGAACTGAGCCCCAGCAAAAAGAAGCCTTTTCTCTTGTTTCAATAATTCTTCTCTTGGATTCTGCTAGGAGACAGAGCAAATGTGGGGGAAATTACTGGAGCCAGCAATAACTCCAACAAACAGTCTCCAATTCTGATGGTGTTGATCAAATATATTGTCTTAGGTGCCAGTATTAAACCACAAGTTTGCAATATACCGACACAATAGAAGAAGAAGAAAGTTCAATCCCATTGTTTCTACCTTTTCCCACTGGAAATGGAAAGAGAAAAAAGGAGCAGGGAGCGGGTGAGCTTGTGAAGTCGGTAAGGTATGGGGAGCCATGATTTCTTTTGGCTTCACTTTCCCCAGAGAAGGTGCTGAAAGAAAGCGAAGGTTGGAGCTATTGCCGATGACAGGGAGGAGGTGAGCCTGGTTGGAATGCTCAGGACGCTAGAGGAGCTCAGGATATCCCAAGCCTCTGTGTTCCTAGTCAAAGCCGTAGGAAAGCAGAGAAACCTTATCGTCGTCCTTTAGTGCCCTGTTCCAACCAGTGTCCTCCTTCTGGCTTAAATGAAACCCTTCTCTGCCTGGCATCTTCTCCTTTCCTAGGAGCTTTGGTCTTGGCCATCTAGCTTGCTGAGGCCAGGCTTGCATGGCCACAGAAGCTGAGAGGTCCTTAGTGCCTTCACTCAGATTACAAAACAACCCTATGGAAGTGTCGCGCCCTCATTTCTACAATGCGCCTCAAGCCTTAATACTGGACATTCACCAAAACTCAAGTGGTCCCCTCGTAGCAGGTTCCTGACACTCCCTGCATCCCTTTCCCAAAGTCTCTTCTGGAAACTGAACAGAAGAAATCATATTTTTGATGAAATGAAAAACATGCTACTTTTGCTACCAACATTTCCTAAAGCTCAAATTGTACTTGGATGGTATATAACTGTGATTCTAAGCTTTTCAACTCATAGTAGAGGAGCAAAGTAATATCTGTACCCTTTGGTGTAAAGGAAGAGGAAGGAGAGAGGAAACGAAATAAGCCCAAATATTCTATTGCCAAACTTGATAAAGATAGCTAAAAAAAACCTGACTTACTTTTTTATAAATTTTTCTGAGATGTCAACAGAGGCAGATGATTTTAGATAGTTGGTGAGCCTTGGAAGTATTTTTCAGTTATTTCTCACTGATTGTGATGCATTAACACATAATACACAAAGCCCTGAAGAAACAAGAGGGAAAATAAATTATCCTAGGTACCATTATAAACTAGGTTGTCAGCATGAGTGAATGGAAATAAAATTGCTGGAAATATTTGTTTATTCAGTTTCAGCCGGTTGACAATAGAATAGAATGTATTAATGTCTCAGCAGACAGTAGCTGCAGCCTGTGAGAATATCAAATGGCGTGGGAACAAGAAGGAAAGTCAGGGAAAGAGAGTGGGAGAGTGGGAGTGGGAGGCGGGGAGAGAATGGGGCAGCACTCTGTGGACCACAGAGAGCTGAGAAACTTGGGACAGTGAAGCATCCTGAAGTCTCAGCGTATGGACTGACGTGTTGTTGGGTGACCTTGAAACAGACTTGGTTTTCTCACCAGGACAAGTTACATATATGCCTTAACAAGAGTCAAACCACAGAAACAAACCAACGTAAAAACTATAAGCTTGCCTTTTAAGTTCTTTGGCCATGAGCATTAGTATTTTCATCTACTGACTTCTACATATCTAAGCTCTAGTTTATTATTTTTACATACCTACCGTGTTACAACAAATGCTATTGTGATAGCTTTCACACTAGACATATTTCAGATATTTCAGAGGAAAGCACACCAAGTTAGATAATAGAGTGCCTGCGTTCTAAGACCAGCTCACCCAGTGATTTGTTTTGTGACAGTTGGAAACCTAGTATTTCTGTTTTCATTTCCTCATCAGTAAAATCAAACTAACCATGCTTGTTCTCAAATATTGTAGGATGTATGGAAGAAATGATATGGAACCTTTTTAAGCTCTTTGAGAAATAATTTGTGAAAACTTAAAATAGGAGTAGACTTACGGCTCAGTCATTAAGCATCTGCCTTCGGCTCGGGTCGTGATCCCGGGGTCCTGGGATCGAGCCCCGCGTCAGGCTCCCTGCTCGGCGGGAAGCCCGCTTCTCCCTCTTCCATTCCCCCTGCTTGTGTTCCCTCTCTCACTGTCTCTCTGTCAAATAAATAAAATAAAATCATCTTTTTAAAAATAAATAAATAAATACATAAATAAATAAAAGGAGTAGACTTTTAAAATACACAAGTATAAAACCAAATGTGAGAAGTGATGTGTATTTATAATATATTCTGGTCTACCATAAATTATACATCTTGGTGATAATAATAGCAATTACCAATTACTTAACAGATATGCCATGCCTGGTGTATCATACATAATCTGGTATTTTAGTCCAGAACATTATTTTCTTTTTAGAAATCAAGAAAGACTTAGGCCCAGAGAGGTTAAGTGGCAGATCTGGCATTTAAACTCATGGTCACCTGACCCCAGAACATTCTAATGCCACCCCTTGGGGCAGGGGGTGAGGGGAATAGCCAGATGCCCAAAATGTGCTCAGTTTCATATCTAAATTGGTAGATTTCCATCTTATATCATTCAGAAATGGCACTCCCTAGAAGAGTTAATCACTCAAGAGTTATCGACAGATAACTATACCATCCATCCGTCCATTCACTCAACACATTCACTAAGCACCTCCTCTGTGTCAGGCTCTGAGCCAGACCCTGGGATACCATGATGAAGAAGGTATCAAGGCTCTGCATTCGTGGAGCCTAAACTCTAGTGCCGAGGCAGATAGTAAATAATTTGCTAAATAAATGAAAATAGCCTAATGGCAATTCCAGTTAAAAATTAATTGGATTTCTTAAGTGCTGTGCAAGAATGAAATAGAAATTTAAGCTAAGACTGGGCAAAGCCAGCATAGGTTGGATGGCCAGGGAAAGCCTTTCTGAGTATGTGACATTTTACAGCTGAATTGTGGAGGACAGAAATGAGCAGCCAGAGGAAGAACAGGGCCAGAAAGACTAGCACATTCAGAGACAGGGGAGGTCGAGAGACAGGGAAGGGTTGTCATATGCCAGGGATAGGAAGGAAGCCAATGTGGCTGTCATGTGAAAAAGTGATGGCAGAGTTGATGAAGTTGGAGAGGTAGGCAGGGGGCAAGTCATGGTAAGTAATTTGAATCTTATTCAAAGAAAGTTGGAGGGCACCTGGGTGGCTCAGTTGGTTAAGCGACTGCCTTCGGCTCAGGTCATGATCCTGGAGTCCCGGGATCGAGTCCCACATCGGGCTCTCTGCTCAGCAGGGAGTCTGCTTCTCCCTCTGACCCTTTCCTCTCTCATGCTCTCTCTCTATCTCATTCTCTCTCTCAAATAAATAAATAAAATCTTTAAAAAAATAAAAATAAAAAAAAAGAAAGAAAGTTGGAGAGTTTCCTAATGGTGTGCTGGAACGGTTCTGCACATCTCCTCCCAGGAGTATGTTCAATGTTGTCACACTGGTAGCTTGAAGTAAGTTATCATGGAGCACTTACGTATCTATGTAAATTACATGTAAATATACACATTTACCTATCAACAATTTATAGGCGAGTTATATGTAAAACTATATCATAATTACATATCTAGGTGGTGGCTACACAATTCTATACATATGTAATTATTAATTGGGCCACCAATTACATACAAGTGCACTTATGCTATGATGTTATTACTTTAATTTTTTTCAAAAAAGAAACAGAGGGGCTTACAACAAAAAATACATAAAAAACAATTCAGTATGAGTAAGAATCAGCCATGACAAAAAACAGAATTAACAACACAAAAATTTTAAATGAGAGCAACAATTTGAAAGAGAATATAAAATAATGGTGTTTTTAAAAGGCAAAAAACTGCACAATCATATCTGAGGAAATATAATTAAGCCTTTCAAATTGAAAAAAGACATGAATTCTCATATTCAGAATGTGTTTCATGTTTTATTCAGGATTTTTGGAGATAAAAGTAATAAGACAACAGTGAAGTGGATGTGATAAGTAGAGAAAAGTGGAGAAATCAAGGGTTACTGTAGATATGGACATGGGGGGTGGGAAGAGAAACAAACAGATGTAAATGGGTGAATTAAGACCTCTGTTGGGTTGTTTCAAGTGTAAAAGTAGCAGTTATATGGACCAGTCTAGATCCCAAGGTATGGGCAGGTGAAATGAATTTGGGAATTATCAGACTAGAGGAGTATTTAAAGCCATATGTGTGGATGAGATGCCCTGAGGAGAGAATGCAGATAGAAGAGTGCCTAGAAGTGAGTCAGATGATTTCAGTGTTTCCAGACTAGCTAGAGGAGATGCAGCAAAGAAGACCAAGTAGGACCTGTGCATTACATTTCATTTCTAGTGATGCAGTCAGTGCGGTGTGCTGAAAGGGGACCCCTGCAAGAATTCAAAATAACAAAATCTAGGCCTTGTTTCGATAAGTCATAAAAGAGCTCTGTGCATCTATTTTCAAATCTGTAAAATGGGGATAATTATTCCTTTCAGTCTACCTAACAGAATATACATAAGGGTCAACAGAATTTACGAAGGTAGGAGTGCTTTGTAATCTAACGTTGCAATGGAGTCATGTCCTAGCTTTTCTATTATGTTGACAATGGCCTTCCCCACTTTTCTAATTTAGTTTTGTTATGTTCTGTAAAGAGCAATGTTAATATATTCTAAACAGTCTTGAAATTCTGGCACCTGTTGCTGATGTTTTGGCTGGCCAAAGTAATTGTCTTATATCAGATATAGGAAAAAACTAAAGAGTGAATATTCCTAATAAGAAAAAAATTAATTCAAAATCATGTTTCCAAGGGTCTTCCTAGTTCTGCCTTCAACAGGTCCTAAAAGAAGTGAAAGACACAGGGTTTTGCCATGGCACACAGCCAAACTGCCATTGGCAAGGCAACCGAGTTCTCAAAATTCAGCTTCTGGAATCAATAGAGAAAATTATTATTCTTGCTTGTCATACCCAATTTTATCTGTTCAGCATTTTAGAGGGTTTGTTGTTGTTGTTGTTGTTGAAGTAAAGTAAATGGAACTCCTACAGTAGATTATGGTTTTTTATTCTAGGCCAATGTTATTATACATATTTTTGACAGGTGGGAAGGGGCAAGGTCTATCTGCTTTCATCCAAGATCCTGAGGTCTGAAGTTTCTAAAAAGTTTTAATATCCCCCATTTATATACCCCAAAGTATTTTTAACTTGGTGCTGCATTTACCCAGTAAATTTTGACCAATTTTCAAAAATTAATTGGATTTCTTAAATGATTTTCTTTCACCAAATGATCAAGTGTTCGTGGAATGACTTTTGCTCTGAAATGTACACTCGTAGTGAGATGTGCCTCAGTGAATGTAACAGAGTGATGACTCACCTTCTTTTGTGTTTGCTCTGTTTCAGACCATATGCTAGATGTTATCTATATATTACCCTTCATGATATTCACAAACTCTAATGAATTAAACACCTCTGTCACCCAATTATAAGAGTGAACTTTAGAACAGCCATGTGACTTGCCCAAAGTCACATAGCCAGAGAGTGCTAAAGCTGAACTTGAAACCCATGCAGTCTGACCTTGGAGCCCCCTTTCGAACCCCTCTGTTGGCCTCTTGGAATTCTGAGGGCTGGTCTTTTAGGCAGCCATAGTAGAGCTGTCTGGAATGCCATAACTGAACCATAACTAGCACAGTAATGTTCTTTCTAAATATAAAGAGACTACTGAATTTATTTTGAGGAAAGAGGAAGCATTCTTCATTTTTGAAAATTGGTGGTAATTTCAAGACTTGGCAATACTAGTGTAGCAGAAACTTTTTAAAGAAAAGAATGAGTTATTCAAAAAACGAACTGACCTATAAGAAGTACACATTAGTAAGTGTTTTAAAATGGAGGCGCTAGGATGGAAATAGCACTGGACAGGGAACCATATCATGTGAGATAAATTTCCTTCCTGACCTTGAACAAGGTTCTTTACATTTTTAAAATCTCAGTTTCTTATATGTGAGTTAGAATCAGAGATAGCAGTTTATTTGTGCCAAGGGCATATTTGTTATGGAAGAGATACTATATGTGGCAATATTTTGAGCTACATGAGAACAGTCCTCAATAAAGGTAAAAGAGTAATAGTATGTAAAATAATCAAAGCCATAATAAGGAAAGTTCTATGTTCTTATATACCACAGTTCTCAATAAGATTGACTGTCCTTGTCATAGCCATATTTTAAAAAAAGCAAAACTATTCAATTCTGATAATGCATTAAAGCCCATTTCTAAACTCACAGGATGTCCATTTTGTAGCAAATATTCTACCTCATTGCTAGTATTCCTTTAGACAGATATAATAGAACTAATGTATTGAAACATGTCCTTCATTTATTTTCTGATTAATCTTTGTTATGCTTGACAGTGAATCACATCATTAAAGTACCAGATCTGGATTGTGACCTTGATTTCTTGATTTAGAGAAGTAAAAAGAACAAAATATTTTTTTTCACAAAGTCTAGGTAGAAGAAATGAGTTATTATAAATATGATATGCCAAGTCCCTTGAAATTCATATGAACTTTTAAAATATCTTTCTTGTCAAAAAAGATCAACCAAAAATCAATAGATTAAACAACACAATATTAAAAACCTGTTTTTTTCTCTCACTTGATCAAATACAGTTGGTCACCTCAGAGAATAACTGAGCTATAATGTCACGAAAACACGTCAAATCAGCATCACAATATTTTCATTAGCAAAAAAAGGTAGAAAACTGAACCAATAGAAAGGAGAAGTTGTACTTGCTTTAATTATACCAAAGAGCATGATCATTATGAAGAGAATCAAATTTGAGAAAATTAGCACAATAACCATAAGAAGAAAACATCCCCAGGTAAAAGAACAAGAATTTATAATTATAAAGCATGTAAGAATACATAAACAGAAGGGTGCCTGGGTGGCTCAGTTGGTTAAGCGACTGCCTTCGGCTCAGGTCAGGATCCTGGAGTCCCGGGATCGAGTCCCACATCGGGCTCCCTGCTCAGCAGGGAGTCTGCTTCTCCCTCTGACCCTCTTCCCTCTCGTGCTCTCTATCTCTCATTCTCTCTCTCTCAAATAAGTAAATAAAATCTTTAAAAAAAAAAAGAATACATAAACAGAAGTGACCATTATCACTGACATTGTAAGTTAAAACACATTTTCATACAAGCCTTCATATTTCAAACACTACTGAGGTTGCATGTTTGAAGCATAATCATTGTATTTCATATGTCATACTTCATATACTGAAGTAGTGAGGGAGTTGTTCAAAACTCAAATTCAAATTTAAGCCACCAGACTTTTAAAAAATCAGTGTTCAGTGCCCACTGGTCAGATTTACACATTGGGGAGAATTTTGAGGGTAAGTACTTCCACATGTAGGGACTTTTATGCATGCTCCACAGAACTGTATTCATTCAAAGGAGTGTTTTCTCACACTGAATTAATGTTCTTGCTCATATGGGGGAGAGAGGTTTTCTGCCAAACAAATTAATGTAATTAGGGAAACCAAAAGGTGTCAGCCTATTGCTAGACCTACTGCAGTTTTGAATAAAGACTATGAGGGATTCTATTTTGTTACTCCTCCTGGAAGAAGAATATTAATAATACAATGTAGTAGATCATTCTACTATATAGGTAGAATACTATATCATACTACTATACAGGTTTTAAATCAGACTGACCTGTGATCAAACTACATACCCGCCTTTCCTTGCTCTGCAACCCATCTGAATAAATTATTCAATTCCCTGAACCTTGGGCATGAAATCAGAATAACACCTACCTCATAGACTGTTCTGAGGATACAATGACAAAGTGCCTCACCTGCTAGCTCCCTTTCTTCACTCGTCCTTTATTTCCCTGGCTCTTTCTAAGGTTTGTAACTCTGAAAAGATTTCTGTGCATTTTATAAAGAAAAGATACAAATACCCCTCTGATAACAAAGTACTTGCACAATCTGATAGATCTAAGGCAAAAGCTATAAAACTAGACGTTCTTAGAGTGGAATTTCGGGTAGCTTTTGTTAATATTAAGCTTACACCTGGATTTAACAGAGATCACTACTTAAAAAGGCTGCCCAGGACACTTTGATCATCAATATTTATGAGAAAGTTCGTTCTTATGAGGTGTTGAAAGTACAGTTCCTTATAACTTGTGTTCACGTCTTTTTTCTGCCCTCTGGGGCGTTCCGACATTTGAAGAGTATGAAGCCTACATTAGAAGCCTACATTAAGACTTTTCACCAGCCTGAAATTCCCAAGCTCACAAACCTTTTATCAAATGACATAATTTCTATAACTTTGATCAGTTGAGGCACTCTTTAGCAGACATGCTCCATTATGTCAAGTAATTCTTAAAGAGAACTGAATATCGTATTCCAAAAACGTCTTAACCAATGGTGAATAATAATAAATATATTACTGTTGTGAACATTTATTGCATATTTGTTATATACCATGCACTGGCTGAGATATTTGAAATGCATACTTTTTAATGTACTATTTTGTTCAAATTTTATATTTAGTCATCCAACAAAGTGTTAGCTAGCACCTACAGTGAGGTCCTATGGCATAATGGCTAAGGGGTCGGTCTCCAGAGACAGACTTGCTAGATTCGAAAGCAGACTCTGGATTTGAATGCCATTTACTAGCTCTGTGACTTGAGGGAAAATTGCTTAGTCTCTCAATGCCTTAGTTTCTACAATTGCAAATGGGATTTTAAGATTTGCCTTAAATAATATCAAGTAATATATGTGAAACAAACAGAAGAGTGCCTGGTGCACAGTAATTATCACATGAGTGTTAATACTATGGATCTCTGTACCCTTGTAGAGGAAATGAGCAACTGAATGAAAAATAATATAACTTAACATTGAGATAAGTGCCATTAAATATAAAGTACAGAAAGGGACAGGGAGTACTGAGGAAGAAGGTTGGGGGCTAGAGGTTAGATGTGCAGGTCTGACAAAGCTCCCACAGAGAGATGATATTTGAACAAACCTGAATCAGGTAAAGGAGTGAGCCAAGTAAATGCCTAGTGGGACAGTGAGCCAGGAAGAGGGAATGGCTTGTAGAAAAGGCCCCGAGGTGAGATGAGCTTGGAAGATTTAGGAATATTTAGGGAGAGCAAACCATTCTTTGTGGCTGGAAAAGACTCAGCAAGGTCAGTGGGTGATTCAGAATTCGGCAGGGGCCCGATGACCTGGAGCTCTGTAGGCAATGTCATGAGTGGAACAGAGAAGTAAAGCACCTTGCATAAAGTGACAGAACTAATACCAGTTTTCTCTGACTCTGAACCCCACAGATCTTAATCATTTTGCTGCTTGTTATGAACAACATATTTTATTCATATTAGAATTCTACCAACGGCTTTATAAGGTGACAGATGGTGACTAGACTTATTGTGGTGACCATTTTGCAGTGTATACAAATGTCAAATCACTATGTTGCACACCTGAAGCTAATTGAATATTCTACATTCAATTATACCTCGATTAAAAAAATTCCATCAGATTTTTTGGAAGTCACAACACAGTGATGACTTATATTGAACTCGTCAACTAAAGTATTTAAGTGTGTTTTTTAATGGAAATTCTTGTTAATTTGATTCTAAGCTCTTCTGTTTCTCATAATTGATTTTTGAAGAGGTTTACATTTATTCTTATTATTTTTGTTAAAAGAAAATTCAGAGAGCTTTACTTGATAGGAATATTTTATTGAGCGAGAGACAGTTTGTAAACAGAGACTTTAAACCCAAAACTGGTATGAAGCTCAGAAGCATAACGCTGTAGGATGGCTTAAAAAGTGAAAAAGAAGTTGTTTAATCTTTACAATGATTGGTTGTTACAAGGAGGGTTACCAGACGGCAGAGGATTACTTAAAAGTGATTATCTTACATCATTTTAGGAAGATGACTTAAATTTCTTTTATGGTTATCAGAGGTATTTGCAAGAAATAACCTAAATTAAGCTTCACTTCTGTTCATGAGATAAGCTAGACTAGGTTTTCCTTGTGTGGCTTAGCTGGTTTTGTCTTAAGAGGATTTTCAAGCCTGGTCTCCATTTTATTTTATTTTAACATATTTCATCTTGCTCTTTTCAATCTTATTTTATTGACTATTCCTCTCAGCTCTGTGTGCTCTAATAAACTTGCTTCCACACCTCCAATGCAAAATCCTAATAAGAAAATGGTGGGCTAGAAAAGAGGATAAAATAGTTTGTCCTGACTGATAGAAATGCCTGCAGGTTGTCGTGAGTCGTAGAGTGGCCCAGGCTAAGAAAACATTTTCATCCTCAAAACATCTCATCCAATAGTTTATTAAGGAACATTTGTCTAAGGATCTACAGCATTCTTATGAACTCTTAGTATATTTTTTAAAGGAAATTAGTTATTTTGGCATGACATGTTTATCAAACACAAGGAAACTACTAGTATTAATAGCATGGTTACTCAACTATAGACTGTAGTTACTATCTGCTTGAAAAATGAGCCAATGTTCATCTGTCTCACATCTTATGGAACCAATATTAACCGATACAAATTCCTGAAATATTAGCAATGATGATTCTGTGACATTATCTACTGGATATGGGATGTTTGGATCTAAGATATGAACTCTATTACAGTGTAAGGTTTAGTCTTACTATCTCTCAGTCTGTCTTGAGCTAAAAAAATTTGCTTGTACTCATTCTGTTCTACCATTTCTATGTTGAATTACTACTATTAATAAAGAATGTAGAAGAAAAAAAAAAAAGAAACTGTAAATCTCCTCAATTACTTTTTCTTGTTCATCATGACATCATCTGCCAAGAACAGAACCTAGCTCTTTTTTGTTCCCTTTATTGCAAACTTGATTATAAAAGTCTTCCCCCCCCCTTAGCTTTTATCCCAATTCTCATTACATTTTGGATTTTAACCCACTTGACACTATTCTTAGAAATTCACATCTTTCATTTCTCTCTGCCCTTGATTAAATGTTCTTTTATTTTTTTCTACACATATATTTTAAATGCAGACTTACCATGGATGATGCTATGCTGTTATATTGTTTTCTTTAGATTTTCTCCCTGTTCTTTAATTACAGAGTGTCTCTGTTTGTATTTTAAGAATGAATGTTTTTTAAAATCTCTTATTCTTCTTGAGTGATCTTTTATGTGATTATTGGTCTTATATTTATGCTTTTAACTTTTCTCTGAGCATTTAAAAATATGCTTTTTATATTTTTATGTTTATGGAATAAATGATGTGATGTTAGGGATTTACTTCAAAAACCCTGGGAAGGCAGGATGGGCAGGGGAGACTCAGATGGCAGAATCGATAAAATAAAGTTGGCCACCTGTTGATAATTGTTGAAGATGAGTGATGAGTACATGCTGGCTCATTATACTATTTTCTCAATGCATAAATTTGAAAATTTCTGTGATGAAAAATTAAAAACAAACAATACAGATTATAAATTAATACCAGCTTTCTAGAGAGCACTAACAGAAGTCCTAATGATGTATACATTTAAGCCACCAATTTCATGTCTAGAAATCATGGACATGAGTCAGTATTTTTCTTACATGGTGCATCTCATATTATTTATATAGTAGTAAAAAAATGCAAATAATGCAAATGTCCAACCATAACAGACTAATTTAATAAACCTTGGCACTTATGATGGAATGTATTGAATCATTAAACACAGATAGACTTAAGTAAGTATATGCAAATTTTTACATCTTCATTAGATTTTATATATATATTATATATGTATTCTATACCATAGACTCATCTGTTTCTTAGCTTTCTGCATGGTATATGTCTTGTTGCATGCACTGCTGGTCTTCTTCTTTTAAACCTGTTTCCCTCATTTTGATCCTAAGTTGTGACCAAGCTCTTTTATAAAAATAAACGTTCAGTCAAAAAGACAAAGTCATTAAGTTTATCATTACCGAATATACCATATAGTTCTGTAACAAAAATAAACCTGGCCCAGCTCTCCTAGTGTTGAAAATATTTATTACATAGCCTTATTTCTTAAAAATTGTTTTTGAGTTCCAGGAAAAAAACCTACAACTTATTATAAATTGAATGAGACATAGCAATAGTATGTTAAAAAAAAAAAAAATCTCATTCCTGCAAAGCAAAGCCATATCTGAAAGGAAACATGGCCATGAAGTTCTCTGTAGGCTTGTTTTACTTTAGTCTTTCAGTGTCTTAGTGCATAGATTAGCTTAAATATTTGAAGGAAAATGTACCCTAAGGAAAAGCTTTGATTAGGTTGGATTAGACAAATTTATTTTTATCTATCAGATTTAGTTTGATCAAATTTACCATTTATTATAATACATTTCTTACAATTTTAACAAGCGTGTTTAAGAGATGTTATATTTTAACATTGTGACACTGATTTCAAATCCATGAAATAAAGAGTGAAAAAACAAAAAACGAAAAAAATAAATATAAGTTCAGTTAATCAAAGGAAATTTTCTGAGGCCTGCTACCACTGAGAGAATAAATCATATCATACTTACCTAAAATTTTACAATGGTAAATAAATATATAGAAACCTAACTTACTCAGCTACTATCTTTTCAGAAATTAATTTAAAAATAGAAAATGTTAGTAAGCCGGATAGCCTAATCCTGGAGAAAGGGCTTTTTTTTTTTTTAATCTGTATAAATGTGAAACTGTTCCATAAAAATTGTTAAAAGTCTAAACTTCCTTGACTTTATTTTGCATGCATGACTGACATTCTTTAAGGAAAAAAACGAACACCTGGTACAAGATTGCACCTGATGGATGTCCTTTTATTTGTTTCTGTTGTTTCATTTTCTTTCCTGGACTTGAAAGGTTTAGTCTATTCTATAGGTTCAGTGGTCTTCTTTAGACAAAAAAGAACTTAGGTAAGAAGTAAAGTTAGAGTTGCACTGAATGAACTTTCCAGCAGTTAACTTAGATATTTGTCAAAAGTAGCTTGACATTTGGCAAGGTAATTGACAGTAGCATTGACTTGATTGTCTTAACATGTTGACAGCACACAAAAGCTCGAAATCTGCTATTTAATAAGTGGATGGTACCCCCAGGCTAAAGAATAATGAGTGTACTCTTTGGGGCATCTTCTCTTTATTTAACCTCCATTCTGTACTATATGTATTAGAAGTAGACACCACAGTTGTCTGGTTAGAAAATATAGCTCTTATAAATCAGTGTCTCTCTGCATAACAAAGATGAGGTGGCTTTTGCAGCAAGTAAATGGGGGGTGCATAAGGGCTTCTGAACCTGATACAGAGAACTTCAGGAAAATACAGCCACCAAATTACAAACAAATGCCTCTGTTGCCTTAATTTATATCTGAACCAATTTATAACTGTTCATCTAATCATCTAGATTTTAACATCCCATAAGAATATTAAAGTCAAATACATATTCTACTTTATCTCTTAGAATGATAAAATATGTAAGTACATGCATTTTAAAGTAGAAGTATTATATAGTTTTTACAATAAGTATAAGAGGTGATGCTGATATAAAGCATATCTAGTTGCAAACTGCACATAAATACAAGAAGTATTTGATGCAGATCCCTCTATAATGCATCCATGGCCTGAGATTTCAAATGCATTATTTATTTATTTTATTCATTTACTTTAAGAGTATTATATTTAATTTTTCTTGAATTTAAATGATTAAAAAGAAACAAGTGATACTGAGGAACTCTAGAACTTTATATAAATGTTTCTTTACTGAGAGATGCTATTTCATAAAAAATTCCTTGAAGTTAAATAACAGCAATAAGGGACGCCTGGGTGGCTTAGTCGGTTGAGCATCTGCCTTTGGCTCAGGTCATGATCCCAGGGTCCTGGGCTGGAATCCCGCATCAGGCTCCTTGTTCAGTGGGGAAACTATTTCTCCCTCTGCCTGCAGCTCCCCCTGCTTGTTCACACTCTTGCTGTCTCTCTCTTTCTGACAAATAAGTAAATAAAATCTTTTTTAAAAATTAAATTAAAAAATAAATAACAGCAATAAGGATTATGAATAATCTTTAAGAAATATGTCATTATATCAATATCCTAGTTGTGAATGTTGTACTATAGTTTTGCAAAATGTCACTATTGGGAGAAACTGGGCAAAGTATACAAAGGCTCTATCTGTATTATTTCATATAGCTGCATGTGAATTTACAATTATCTACAAAAATTTTAATTAAAAAGAAAAAAATCTACATTTTTAATTGGTATAAGCTTAAATTTTCAGGTAACAAAATATGGTCAATCTTTCTCACCTCTATTTTATAAGCAAACAACCTTATTTCATTAAAAACTAAAAGGACAAAAGTTTTAAATGTGAACCAAATTTGAGGATGAATCAATGTCTAACAAAATCAATAGGGAAATACTGATGAGTAAGCAAATTATTCAATGAGATTTATAATTCACATGCATAAAAGAAGAAAAAACTTTTTAAGCAAATAGTTTACTACTACTACTACTACTACTACTACTACTACCACTACTACTACTACCACTACTACTACTACCACTACTACTACTACTACTACTACTGCCACTACTACTACCACTACTACTACTACCACTACTACTACCACTACTACTACTACTACTACTACTACCACTACTACTACTACTACTACCACTACTACTACCACTACTACTACTACTACTACCACTACTACTACCACTACTACTACCACTACTACTACCACTACTACTACTACTACTACCACTACTACTACTACTACTACTACCACTACTACTACTACTACTACTACCACTACTACTACTACCACTACTACTACTACTACTACTACCACTACTACTACTACCACTACTACTACTACTATAAATCCTAGCATACAACTGTCCTCTTTCTTCACTGATATCACTGCCTTGCTTTGAGACTAAGCTTTATTCACAGAATTTTTAGGGATCAATTTACCTCGGAGCCATTATTTATAGCATCAGGTTAAAATGCTCCTTCACACAATCACACTCATGATCTTGCCCTTTTTAGGACCGATAGTATCATTTTAAAGGACTATATTAGTTAGAAGAAGCAAACCTTGGTGGCTTACCCCAGTTTCTTCCTAGCTCATCTAGAAAGTTCAATATAGTGGTGAGGGGCTTTGTTCCACACAGTCATTCAGGGAACCAGGCTTTTTTCCTTCAGTTGTGATTTCTCTTTTTTCTAGGGCACAGGTGTCCTCTACTTTATTCCCACACCTAGCTGGAAAGGGAATGGTGGAAAGGGAGGTAGTCAGGAAGATTTGGGAGGTCCATCAGGGTAAGGAGACAGACAGACCTGGAGGTGGTGTACACTGCTTCCAACCATATCAACATGGAAAGAACTCAGTAATATGGGACTCACCAAGGGAGGTTAGACAGTATACTTGAGCTCTGTGCCTCAGGGGAAGCGGAACCAGATTTTGGGGGAAGGAAGAACAAATAAAGTCTCATCTGCATTTCTTATTGGTTAAACTCTTGGTTTTTAATTGAATTATTTATCTCTGCAAGGTAAACAATTGCTCTAGAAATTCAGACAGAAGATATTGATTAATAGATATTTATTGGTAAAGTGACACTTCCTTCGGACATGTGGATAACTCATACCAACCTGTACTAGCTTTGATGATTCTCTGCCTTATTACCGGAACCATTTAAACTACCTTTCTTTATATTTGCCTGACATGTGATGGTCAATTCTTTTTGCTCATGGAACCAGAGAACTCTTTCATGTGTGCTATAATAATAGCAAAAACACACATTTATATGTGGGTATCTGTTGCTACATTCAATAACTTGTAAATTTTTCTAGTTCATTAATGTGGTTCAGCTGAACTAGACACTCTTTTCACAGCACATTTAAAAATAAATTGGCTGTGTATTCTAAAGGACATGATGGAAATAACACCCATTATCCTAGCCTCCCACTGAGGGAGGCTGCTGAAATCTGTTCTCAGACCTGGCTATTCTCATTGATCCAGACATGTTGCCTCTCAGGATGGGTGTGGCTAACAATGGATAGAATATTGATGACTCCTGCAGGAGTGTAGTTCATTTGATTTGTTCCTTATTGTTCCTGATAGGGAGTGTCAAAGGAATTCAGCTTAGGACCCAGTGATGAGATGGATTTAAGACTACCTATAGCAGCTCTGGTCTGTTATCAGTCCACAGAATTCTTAGAGAACCTCTCCTAAGTTCTGGTTTTCAGAGCAGAGCCCACTTCTTCATAGTGCATTTTCGTTGTACGCTTGAATGTCAGGCATACAGATGCCGGCATAGAAGAAGGGTGAAGTACCTAGATTCTAAAGTCAGACTGCTTGGGTTCAAATCTTGGCTTTTGCCCCTTAGCTGTGTGACTTGGGCAAGTTATTTAATGTCTACTATACCTCAACTTCCTCATGTGAAATGTGGAAATATATATCAATACCTAATTCATAGAGCTGTTAAGATGTTTAAGTGAGTTATTATTTGTATATTTGTTAAATACATGTATTTGTTAAATAATTGAGCCTTCTTTCTTATTGATTCACTTCATATTAAACCCAAGCAGAAGACAGAGGATGTAACTAATATTCACTCAACTACTTGTCCTACTTTAGGAGAGTATCCTTCTGACCAGTACACCGTTTCCTCATAATTTATGATGTACTTGAAAGAATACATATTCACTGTCTAATTCTGGATGTTTTTTGTAACAGAATAAAACAACTTTTTAGATTTTTATTCAAAATTTAATATCACACAGACTTGTATGAAGATATTTATAACAATTTTAATCATAATAGTGAAAAACCGAAACAATCCAAATACCCATCTTTTAGAGAATGAAAAAAAAATAACAAAATAATACTCAGTGGCAAAAAGAAACAAATTCTTTGTACATGTAACATGCAATATCATAGCAAAATCGCGAAAGACGTTGCGGCACCTGAGTAGCTCAGTCAGTTAAGTGTCCAGCTCTTGGTTTCAGCTCAGGTCATGACCTCAGGGTCCTGGGATCAGCCCCACATCAGGCTCCCTCCTCAGCAGGGAGTCTGCTTGTCTCCCTCTTTCTCTGCCCCTGCTCCTGCTCATGCTCTACCTCTCTCTAAAATAAATAAATCTTAAAAAAAACCCAGACTCAAATTTCACATATTCTATATCTCCATTTATAGTACCTTCTAGAAAAAGCAAAACCAAAGTGAGATATCAGTAGTTGCCAAAAACTAGAGGTGAGAGGAAGGGATCAACTACAAGGGAGTAAGGGAATCTTCGAAGGTGATAGAAATTTTTTATAGCTTGATTGTGGTCATGATTACATGATTGTATGCACTTTTAAAACTCATCAAACTGTACAATTAAGAAGGGTGACTTTTATTTTATGTAAATTATACATTACTAAACCCGACTTTGAATATTTTAATACTTGCTTATGCTTTCTGCCTCAACTTTCAAGGTTAGATAGATTCAAGTTTAGATAACCAGAAGCATATTTAAGAAATATCTGCAAATGTACCTTCCCTTCTCAATCACCATAAAGTGTGATGTGCAGAGCAGCCGCCTCTGAGCCATTTAGAAACATTTTCCTGGGGGTGCCTGGGTGGCTCAGGCGTTGGGCATCTGCCTTTGGCTCAGGTCATGATCCCAGGGTCCTGGGATCGAGCCCCGCATCGGGCTCCCTGTTCCGCGGGAAGCCTGCTTCTCCCTCTCCCACTCTCCCTGCTTGTGTTCCCTCTCTCGCTGTTCTCTCTCTGCCAAATAAATAAAAAAAAAAAGAAAGAAAGAAACATTTTCTTGCCCCCTCCTCTTGCTGCCCCATGTAGACCTTCAGAGTCAGAATGTCTGGGGGTAGCACCTAGGAATCTGCATTTCAACAAAATCTTTAGTTCATGCCAAAGTTTTAAAAGCACTGATGTTTTGTAATAAAATTAAGAAGTATAGTCATCTTTCCAACAATAAATATACACTTCACTGATGGCATATTTAAATCTGATATCTTTATTTCTCCATACTCTATACACACAGTAACTTGTTGGTTATTAGCCTATTGCATTATATTATACTATCATATTATTAACTACCTCCTAAACAAGTTGATATTTTAGCATGGCTTGTATACAATACCAGTGCATTTCATAACATTGATCCAAGGCAATAACAACTAAATTTCCAACTTCTCTGCCAAAGGGTTGGAAAAGATATCTTCTGACCTCAGATGAAACTTATATCCAAATTTCACAAATATTAAAATGAAAAAAATAAAATGTTAATTGGTCTTAGAAGCATGAACATGGATGCATATCTCTCTTAAAATCCCCTTATCTAGGATAAGATGAAATAATTTTCATCTCTGAAGGAAAAGCTAAAGTAAGACAAGTAGATAATGTAAGATATACATGCACTCTGTTGGGAAATAAAAGGGACAGACCTAAAAAATACTCTTCCACTCTTCTGGAGCCAGATTTCCCGTGAGCACCAATGGATGTACCTTTTACCTGTGGTTAACTTGAGTGGTCTATCCTTCTCCAACAGAAAACCTTCTCACTGAGGTCATTGCAATGTTCCCAGCCTTGCTGGTGGATTTTGGAGGCAGTCCAAACTAACTCTATGAACAATTAAAATGTGTTTGGAATTTAAATATTGCATGAGCTGTCTATGAACAACCTTTTGGAAATTTGCCTTTACTGTGCTTCATTTTCCCAACTTATAGTACTGACAACAGACTGCCATTCACAGAAATTAACTCATTCACTTACTAAATCCTCTATTTATTCATGTATCTTGGTTAATTACCAAAGCAGGAGCCTGTGAATCAGACAGAAATAGATTTAATCTATTTCTTTGTGACTTGGGACTATGTACTTAACCTCCTCCAGATTCAGTTTCCCCACAAGCAGAGTAGAAACCTGCTTCCAACTATGGTCATTGTGAAAATTAATTGACATAATGGAAAACCTAAAATGGTGTTGATTATTATTTTTTATTATTTAATAAATCTATATTAAGACTCTCATCTGTGTCAGCTACTGTATTCCCTAGGAAGAGGAAGGCACACAAAATAAGAGATGATCTTCCCCCGGGGGGGTTGCATGGATCTCAAATAAGGATGGATTGCCTCTCTAGGAATTTTTAAAACTGTTGTGGATATTATTACCTGTTAAAAAGACCGGGGGTGCTACTGACTCTGTATGCCCAGGGATTCTAAAGCTTCTAAAATGCACAGGACAGCCTGAGCAACAACAACCAAAAATTGTCTCGCCCAAAATGCCAGTACCACCCCTGGAAGTGTCTGGAAGCTTTGATCTCCCCAGAGTGGACTTCGGTGAATGACTGATAGGTATGAGGGTGTGAAAACCCAAGCAGGACAAGCTCTGAAGCATTTCCTTCTTGCCTGGAGTGCCCCTGTAGGATGCAACGGAAGAGCCTCTTTTGCAGCCTTTGCCTTAGATCACACCCGGACTTCCCTCTCCCGTTCCTGGTCCTACTTCCATTACTGCCTTGGCAATTTATTATGCAGACACTTCCTTAATAAATCACTTGCATGTGAAACTTTGTCTCAGTTGTGGCCTCCGGGGAATCCTAAAATACCTGCAATTTCCTTTCCACACACATCCTTTTGGCTCCCCCTCCAAATTACATCCCAAATTCACCCATTTATTACCATATCTAGGGCTGCAGTCAGGTCAAAGCCACCATCATTTTATCTGGACTCCCTCAGTTGCCTTTTAACTGTCCCAATCCATTTTCCGCATTTCCTGAGTGATTTTTTTTTTTTTAATGTAAACCAGATTATGTCATGCTCCTACTTTAAAAATCTTAACAGTTACTTCTTTTGCTCTTAGAATAAAATCCAAACACCTTACTAAATTTATTGCCTGCATTATTAGGTCCCTGCCTCCTTCTTCAATGACATTTCCTTGTACATTCTGTGTTTGCTGGTGTCACCTTAGCCACACCGGTGTTTATTTTTTTTTTCTTTCATGCGTATTCCACCTCTGAGACTTTGTGCTTTGCTGTTCTCTCTGACTGCACTGCTCTCTCAGTTCTCCTCATTCTCCTCAGCTCAAATAGTTCTTCAAAGAAACCCACTCTGACTACTCAATCCAAAATAGAATTCTATATCCTCCAGTCACTTTCATTTATTACTGCACCTATTTTCGCCGGATCTGTTATGTAAAATTAACTTGTTTGTTTGCCTGTATATTTTCTCTCTATGGCATCAGAACATAAATTCTTGAGACCAGGGACCTTGTCTGTATCGTATCATCAATGTCTAGAGTACCTGGCCCAACAGCGCTCCATTAATATTTGTTAAATAAATTAAATATGAATGATTTCTCATGTATGAGACAAGGAAAATGAGGCTCCAAATATTAAGTAAGATGTCCAAGGTCACACGAGAGTAAGTGGCAGAGGAAGGACTCAGCAGCTCCCTGTCACATTGCATTGCTTCCCTGTGTTTCTGAGGTTTGTTTGACTTAAGAACTCTGATCATTTCCAACCTCACAGACCCTGCCCCCAAGCGCACGGACCTTTCCTTTAGAATCGACACAACACTGTGCTCAAATGGGATTTCTTTGTTGTTGAGATTAGAGAAAGAAAGGGACGAAGGTCCTGAAAAGAGAAGGAGCAGGAAATATGCCTTCTTTCCCAAATTTCACCTTGAAATGTCATCTCTAACAATAATAGACAACAATTTGTTTTCTTGTGGCAATCTCCCCCTGACATCTGTGGAAGAAGTATACATAATACGTGTAATTATGCACATTATTACATAATTAATCTGTAAATATATATTATACATGTTTCCTTTAATTATTATTTTGCATTGAAAGCTAACCTTCACTTTACATTGAATTGAACTTGGACATATATTTCAGAAATCAAATAAGAAGTGTTGTGCCCTTTGTAGCTCCAATCTCAAATTTTAAAGCCGTAAATTGAAAAATTCATGAGGGTTTCCAGTTAGTCATTCAGACTAGCGGAATTTAAGAACATCACATCATCTGTAATACAATTTTGCTTATCATAAACTTACTATGGAAGAAATGTTTAAGTCTAGTTGAAAATAAACTTATTTTTAAAACTAGTTGGGGGTTTTTTGTTGGGTTTCTTTTTGTTTGTTTGCTTTACTTTTGGGGAAAAGCATTGAATACCTCAATATAGAATGGTATAAAATAAAAAGTGAAAGAAAGATTTAACAAGAGACTCAAAGGGGAATGACTCAGTATGTTACGGGAAAGGGGTAGATGAGTTTGACAATAAGGAGGCAGCAAGCAAATTTTCAGGAACCTACATTAAGAACTGTACTCTCCATACTTGTTAACCTTCTACATCAATGGTGAAAGAACAAAAGGATAGTGGATGGATCACGCTTACTAGCAGAAAAGATTTTATGGTATTTGGAAATAGAAAGATTTTTAGTTTTTTTCTTTTATTTTTTTGTTAGCATATAATGTATTATTTGTTCCAGGGGTACATGTCTGTGATTCATCAGTCTTACACAATTCACAGCACTCACCATAGCACATACCCTCCCCAGTGTCCATCACCCAGCCACCCCACCCCTCCCATCCTCCACTCCAGCAACCCTCAGTTTGTTTCCTGAGATTAAGAGTCTCTTTTTGTTTGTCTCCCTCTCTGGTTTCATCTTGTTTCACTTTTCCCTCCCTTCCCCTATGATCCTAGGTCTTGTTTCTCAAATTCCTCATATCACTGAGATCATATGATACTTGTCTTTCTCTGATTGACTTATTTTGCTTAGCATAATACCCTCTAGTCCTATTCACTTCGTTGCAAATGGCAAGATTTCGTTTCTTTTTCTTTTGATGGCTGCATAATAGTCCATTGTATATGTATACCACATCTTCTTTATCCATTCATCTGTTGATGGACATCTTGGCTCACTCCATAGTTTGGCTATTGTAGATATTGCTGCTATAAACACTGGGGTGCAGTTGCCCCTCCGGATCACTACATTTGTATCTTTGGGGTAAAGACCCAGTTGTGCAATTGCTGGGTCATAGGGTAGCTCTATTTTCAACTTTTTGAGGAAACTCCATACTGTTTTCCAGAGTGGCTGCACCAGCTTGCATTCCCACCAACAGTGTAGGAGGGTTCCCCTTTCTCTGCATCCCTGCCAACATCTGTCATTTCCTGACTTGTTAATTTTAGCCATTCTGACTGGTGTGAGGTGGTATCTCACTGAGGTTTTGATTTGGATTTCCCTGATACCAAGTGATGTTGAGCACTTTTTCATGTGTCTGTTGGCCATTTGGATGTCTTCTTTGGAAAAATGTCTGTTCATGTCTTCTGCCCATTTCTTGATTGGATTATTTGTTCTTTGGGTGTTGAGTTTGATAAGTTCTTTATAGATTTTGGATACTAGCCCTTTATCTGATATGTCATTTGCAAATATCTTCTCCCATTCTGTTGATTGTCTTTTTTTTATTATTATTATGTTATGTTAATCACCATACATTACATCATTAGTTTTTGATGTAGTGTTCTATGACTCATTGTTTGCGTATAACACCCAGTGCTCCATGCAGTACGTGCCCTCTTTAATACCCATCACCAGGCTAACCCATGCCCCGAACCCCCTTCCCTCTAGAACCCTCAGTTTGTTTCTCAGAGTCCATAGTCTCTCATGGTTCGTCTCCCCCTCCGATTTCCCCCCTTCATTTTTCCCTTCCTGCTATCTTCTTCTTTTTCTTTTTTTTTTTTTAACATATAATGTATTATTTGTTTCAGAGGTACAGGTCTGTGATTCAACACTATTTTGGTTTTGTTGACTGTTCCTTTTAGCTGTGCAAAAGCTTTTTATCTTGCTGAAGTCCCAATAGTTCATTTTTGCCCTTGCTTCCCTTGCCTTTGGCAATGTGTTTAGGAAGAAGTTGCTGCAGCTGAGGTCAAAGAGGTTGCTGCCTGTGCTCTCCTCAAGGATTTTGATGGGTTCCTGTCTCATATTTAGGTCTTTCATCCTTTTTGAGTCTTTTTTTGTGTGTGGTGTAAGGAAATGGTCCAGTTTCATTCTTCTGCATGTGGCTGTCCAATTTTCCCAACACCATTTGTTGAAGAGACTGTCTTTTTTCCATTGGACATTCTTTCCTGCTTTGTCAAAGATGAGTTGACCATAGAGTTGAGGGTCCATTTCTGGGCTCTCGATTCTGTTCCATTGATCTATGTGTCTGTTTTTGTGCCAGTACCATACTGTCTTGATGATTACACTTTTGTAATAGAGCTTGAAGTCTGGAATTGTGATGCCACCAGCTTTGCTTTTCTTTTTCAACATTCCTCTGGCTATTCGGGGTCTCTTCTGGTTCCATACAAATTTTAAGATTATTTGTTCCATTTCTTTGAAAAAAGTTAATGGTATTTTGTTAGGGATTGCATTAAATGTGTAGATTGCTCTAGGTAGCATAGACATTTTGACAATATTTGGTCTTCCAATCCATGAGCATGGAACGTTTTTCCATTTCTTTGTGTCTTCCTCAATTTCTTTCGTGAGTATTCTATAGTTTTCTGAGTACAGATCCTTTGCCTCTTTGGTTAGATTTATTCCTAGGTATCTTATGGTTTTGGGTGCAATTGTAAATGGGATCGACTCCTTAATTTCTCTTTCTTCTGTTTTGTTGTTAGTGTATAGAAATGCAACTGATTTCTGTACATTGATTTTATTTCCTGTCACTTTACTGAATTCCTGTATGGAAGTAGAAAGATTTTTAAAGCTAATTTTAAATGAATTAGACAAAAGAAAACAAGTAAGAAACCAACAGTTGTTGGTTGGCCTTCCTGTCTGGTAAAAGGTGAAGTTACAGCTTTTGAAACATCATCTGACCTGGACCATGAAATGGGATGTTTTCATTTTATTCAGAAATTATTCATGTGTCAAATTTTAGAAAACGGTAAAAAGATGTTGACAAAAATCTTGAAGCATTTGATATATATATAAAAAATGCAAAAACCGGTAAAATACACATTCTCAAAGATTGTGATGATTTGGAAGACAAGATATGATGCTTTTCATTTAGCCCATCAAAGTGATCTTAAGGTAAATAAAATTAGTTTAGGTGTGTGAGCATTTGCTCTAACATCTTCCATGATATGTCCTGAGTTCCACTGTGGGTCTGTTGGGTAGGAATGCATTTTTCAATCATTTTCTTCTCTTTTTTAGACACGTATAATTCAATATAATTTTAGAGACCTCATTATATTATCATTTTGTCCTCTCTGCCCCATGTTGTAAATTTACATCTTTCCTATTTGAATACAGACTATTCAAATAATAGTGAGCTTGTCAGCCATCTGATTGACATATATCTAAGATCCTATTTTAACTAGAGCTCAAAAAAATGAAACAATTCTAATGAAGTGTATATGGTAAATATGATAGATAGACTCACCTTAGGAGAAGAGACTTGAAAGTGGAATTAATTTACTCATCACCTGGTTTGCATGGTCTACATCTCAGCACATCACCATATACCTACAGTAACATTCCCATTGATATAATCCCTTTCCAGGCCAGAATATAGAGAGAGGGGATGGCATATTGGATCCTGAGATACAACAGCCCACAGCACAGACTTTTATTAAACTGGAGCCTTTCACTCATTTTCTCAGAACAGTATTGCTGTACAAATTTTAAAGACTTGAGAGTCCTTATGTTTAATTTAGCTACAAGATACATGGGGAATTATATTATTACCTCTAGAATGTAAGCTCCAACGAAGTCTCAGCTCTTCATTGGTTTTGTTCACCAGTGTATCTCATGTACCTAGAACAGTCCTTAGCACCTCACAGGACACACTCTGAGCGTGCACGTGTGCATAAATAAATCATATAACTGGCAGGTCTGCTGTTACAAGGCAGGAATATGTTCAGTTGACTCTGTGCTTCTATTTTTCTTTTCAACCACTATGGCTGTGCTCATATCTCCATATCCTTTATCACAAGGCCCCTGTTGCTCAATTCTTTTATAGTAAGATTGGAATTTTGAAGTGCCATTTCTTATTTCCCTTCTATGTGAAACAAGAGAAAGAAAACCGGTGCTGATTGAGTGCCCATTACGTGCTGGGCACAGTTTTGGACATGTGAACGTGTATGATTGCATTAAACAGGGCAGACTGGAGTTGGTCTAATGCACCCCTACTATATCCTCCCTCTATCTTCAGAACAAAGCTATCAGTAATTGGGACAGCTGCAAACAAGATTGCTGCAGGGTAGCCATGAATCTATTTAAGGACAAAGCCTAATTTGAAAAATGAGCAGGACATCTATGGGATTCCTTCTGTCAGATCTTGCTTAAGAAAGCAGAAACCTTCCTTTACATTTCTGCTGCTGGACTCCTTTCTTTTTCTAAAGCAGATGCAGTTCCCCTTTATGTGATTTCTAAGAACAGGGGTGCTAACCTTTTAGTATATGTATAATATATACATATATTATATACATAATAGAGTATAACACTATTATGCTACATAAGAAACTATAGACCTCCTTCTGAACAAAACACATTCCTTGGGAGCTTTACAACATTCATGTAGCACTGGACTATTGCAGAAGGTTAGAGTTCCATGTATAGAGAAAGCATTGTGGAAACAATTCAGGGTTTGAAGCCAAACATATACAGATTCGAATACCAACTCTGCAAGCTAAACTGAGCCTCATTTACTCATAAAGTAGGAGACTTTTTTCAGGACTAATTGCAAGAATTGGAGATCTCATAGGCAGCCCCTATGAACCTAGCAGATACTCCATCAAGGATACAATAATGACTGGAAGAGGGTAGGAGTAGGAAATGGTAATATTTCATCTTTAAATTTATATTGCTTTCTTCACCATATGTACAAAATGAGGAGTTTTGAATTGTGTCTTAAATTCATAGCTCCAACTTAATGCCTACCTTTCCTCCAAGGCTTAAGTCAGATTGTCCTTTCTCTGGCTACACCATCCCACACAGATCTCTTCTAACATCATGTATTCTTCCTATTGTGGAAACTGCACATAGGGGCCTGTGTTAAATAGGAATTTTGCTCGTTATTTGCTCTATGATCTTGGGCAAGTCACTTCAAGTTTCTGAGCTTTAATTTCCTTCTTACTAAAATGATTGTGGGGTTGTATTGAGAATTAAGTAAGGTCAAACATGAAAGATGTTACAGACTTTAAAGTGCTGTACTAGTTGTCCTATCTATGGTTATGTAACAAATCGACCACCAAAAGTCAGTGAGCTAAAACAACAATGATTTATGATGACCTCACTGATATGAGGAATTCTTAATCTCAGGAAACAAACTGAGGGTTGCTGGAGGGGTGGGGGGTGGGAGGGTTGGGGTGGCTGGGTGATAGACATGGGGGAGGGTATGTGCTATGGTGAGTGCTGTGAATTGTGCAAGACTGTTGAATCACAGACCTGTACCTCTGAAACAAATAACACATTATATGTGAAAAAAAAAAAAAAGAAGATAGTAGGAAGGGAAAAATGAAGGGGGGGAAGTCGGAGGGGGAGACAAACCTTGAGAGACTATGGACTCTGAAAAACAAACTGAGGGTCTGGGGGGCGGGGATGGGTTAGCCTGGTGATGGGTATTAAAGAGGGCATGTACTGCATGGAGCACTGAGTGTTATACGCAAACAATGAATCATGGAACACTACATCAAAAACTAATGATGTAATGTATGGTGATTAACATAACATAATAAAATAAAATTTAAAAAAAGGAAAGGTAAAAATAAATAAATAAATAAAACAATGATTTAATATTTCAGTTCTGAAGTCTGGGCTATGATCAGCTGGGCAGTTCTTCAGCTCAAAGTTGTGTCTGAGGCTGGCTCCTTCACTCACCAGTCTGGTGCTTTAGCTGTTATGGCTGGAACAGCTGGCCTCTAGCTGAGTACCTCTCTCTATTACCGAGTGTCTTCTCTGATAGTGTGGCCAGTCCTTTCTAATATGGTGGCTATGGGATCCAAGAGAGCATGTTTCAAGAGGACAAACCTCATGCTTCTGCTTGCATCATGCTTATTAGTTATTCTATTAGTCAAAGCAAGCTACAGGGCTGGTCCCCCAGTCAGTGTGTGAGGTGAACACACATGAACATGAACACTGGGAGGTATTGTTCATTAGGAACCACAAGTGTGACAGTGTACACACCAACATAAGCAGTAATCTCACGTCACTCCTATTACTTTTCTATACCACACTTTTTGACACTGGCTTCACGTTCTTTTTTTTTTTTCCTTTTTTTTTTGGAACTGTGTGTCTTCTCATTTCTTTCTGAGAAGATTGTAGTTTTTTGCTGACCCTACTCTAGTATTATTTTCTATTCCTACAAAGCTATGTTTATGGTATATTAGAGTACGTTGGCTTTGGCAACTCTGCAGACTATTTCCAAATTCTTACCAAGTCTGCCACTCATCAGCTATGCAATCTTAGGCAGGGCACCTAACTTCTCTGAGCCTGCAAAGTGGGGGTAATAATAGTCTCTTCCCTTACATGATTGTTAGGAGAATTAAATGAGTTTAATATGAGGGGGGAAAAGAACAATTCCTGGCCCAGAATAAACTTCAAACATTAGTGGTATAATATTTTACTGATACAAAGATAGCCTGATATACTTGCTGGATTTGGGTCTGATTTCTCATCCCTGAGCCCCATTCCAACACCTCATGAAAGGATGCCTTCTTGAGTACTTAATACAGCAATATTTTACAGCCTCAAAAAATATGGGAAACATTTAGAGATAAAATAAAATCAATTCTATTTTGAATATTATATTCTGACAATTTACTTAAGGCCTTGCTTAATATTTTTGCTCATCACTTTTCCCAGTTAAAAAAGGAGGAAACTATTTTGTTTGTATGCTTAACCTTTTTGAGTTTGAGTAGTCTTACTTGGTAATTTGAGTTCAATATGTATTAAAGTAGTTATGCTAAGATATTATACTTGAGAAGCTAATGACATTTACTAAAACTTTTTTGTAGATTTCACTTACCTGTAATGCCCCATGATACAAAGTGAGCAAGAATATTTTAACACTGTTTACATGTAAAAATTTTAGTGTGTGTATCAAGACCTAAGAGCACTCTCTGAATTACATTCAAGTTATTCCTGCCACTGTGCTACCCTCTCTAGAATTTAACAGGATTACTTTTGAGTAAGGGTATGCAGCCGGCAGCATCAAGCAATCAATTTTCTACTCACATTCCCTCTTCTCCACCCAGTGAATTTTACTGCCTTTGGGCAACAACACTTGTACCCTCTAGTTCACACCACTTCTTTCCTCCTCACACCCACAAACAGAAGTCTGCTGACAAAAGAAAATAGCTTCTCTTTGGAAGAAGAAGGAGAGATTAGACCACAAATTGTCACTGTTGTGAGGGCCAGGACAATTGAGAAGTTTAAATATTAGATAAATGTATTTTGTAAACAATATCTTAATTAACATTTGGTCTTTTTTTTCAAGTTACATCATACATACTTGAAAACCTTAAAAATATTGCTTGCTCTTGTGCATTAAGAGTCATTAAATCCTCCCCACAGTTTTCATATATAGGGAGTATTGCCCATGTGAGATATATATACGTGTAGTTTGCAAACACATTTGCCTTCCTTGGCTTTTTAATGGACCTGTATTGTTAGTCATTTGATATATGTTCATTTCTTTTTGTTTCTTTCTCTTGATCCAAGCATTTCCTTTAAGACATGTGTTTTCTGGAAGCAAAAGGACATGTAAGGGTTGCCTGGGGGGCTCAGTCAGTTAAGTGTCCAACTCTTGACTTTGGCTCAGGTCACGATCTCAGGGCTGTGGGATAAAGCCCCACTCAGGCTCAATGCTGGGTGTGGAGCCTGCTCAAGGTTCTCTCTCTCCCTCTCCCTCTGCCCTTCTCCCGCTTGCATGCTCTCTCCCTCTCTCTCTCAAAAAAAATAAAAATAAAAATAAAAGGGAGAGAAAAAGAACATGAATGTGTTTCAATGTTCAATATACATGCAGGTGATCCATGCATGGGTTAGAAGACAGGGGACCAGGAGGAAAAGTGTCAAGGGAAGAAGAGGGACATAATGTTCCTGGTGAATAGAGTATGAAAGAGAAAGAAAAATGATGAAACAGAAAGATTGTTTCTGTTTTTTTTGATGATCTAGGAAAAATAGTGTAGAAGGGTATTCAAATTGCCCAGGCCTATGTTGCTAATATACAAGAAAAAGCATATAAATCGGAAAATTATTTGTCTTTCCCCCCAAAATATATTACTTAACCATTATTTGGTTTAAGATATATAATGAACCTGTGCTATTTCTGTGCTAATTTCAAGCAGTTATCAAGTGGATGCTGTGTGCTGGTTATACACACTCTTCAATATCTTTAAGTCCAACAGACAGACAGAAATACGAAGGAGTAAGTGGCAAAAACAGTTACATATCTCTGGATAAATGCCTGTGCTTCGCAGAGGGAGGTGGGCCGCAGAGATTCGTCATGAAAACATTTGGAGAAGACAAAGCACTCTTAAATTCAAAGGTATCCTCTAAACACGGTGATTAAGGGATCCTTCTAGCTCAAAAATATGAAAAGTAAAAGGGAAAAGTGTGAATTAAATGAAGAGAAAGCAAGTGATAATTTTCCCCCAATTAAGTCAAGACTTATAATATTAAAAACAAGAACTAAAAATACATTTTTCACACATTTATCAAGGTATATTTGAAATGTTGTCAGAAACGTTTTCTATTTTTGTGGAGGAAAAAAACCCAGTTACAAAAAGCCTAATTTGGTGCGTCTTTATCCATCCAACAATACTCACGTGGTTTCCTACTATTCGCCAGCCACCCCAGGTCTTATTGGGAATGAAATGGTAAGGAAAAAACCAGAATCCCTGCCCTCATAGAGCTTAAAGGGAGCATGAACAAAATGTTCACCTCAAGTCTTCGGTAGTCTCTTTACGAAATCCAATGGCACAGACCATAACGTCTCCTGTGCTTTATAAACTGTGCAAGCCATTTTGTCAGCTTTCGGGAGAAGTCCTAATACCATTAGGAAGCGAATTTGCACTTAATATCTACTTAACTCAGGCCATATTGTTTTCTGTTTTGACTTTAAGAAGAAAATGTGATTGGTAATAACAATAAAATGGGCACAGTTATTTAGAAGGCAGTGTTTATGCCAAGAAAATTACAGAAGCAGATAAAGATGTGCAAGGAGACGGCGTTTTTCCAGTAATTGCTCTCGGGTGTCTGTGGAGCCGATTTGATTCAGGGCTGGTAGCTGTTGGCTGTTTGAGGGCTGCTTTCCCTGCAGAGAGAAGGTCTGCTGCTACACCTGATGATGTTTTACCTGCTCTTCCGTGGTTTCATCATAACTGCCATAGCAACACCAGCAGCGCCAGCCCATGCTGCCCGCAACATTCAGGCGAAGGTCTGCCTTGCTTTCACAAGACAGCTCGCACATATGCTATAGAGCATTCCCAATTCATCAGATGTTTATATGTCTTTTAAATATTTTCCCGGGGAAGAAAAGTGAGTATTCTGAGAGATGGTCATGGTAGTTTTTTAGCCTGCCGCACGGATTTCAGTTGCCTTATCCAAGGAGCATTTCCAGGTTTTCTGGGACCCGAAACTCATACAATTAGAGAAGAAAATACTACTTTAAAAGAAAATTCAAAATTACAAATTCAGAATTTGATACAGAAATGAATATTTACTTAGAATAAAAAAAGTCACATCCCATTACAAATTTAAGAGAGCTGATAACACCAACATTTCAGTTGCCTTATCCGAGGAGCATTTCCAGGTTTTATGGGACCCGAAACTCATACAATTGGAGAAGAAAATACTACTTTAAAAGAAAATTCAAAATTACAAATTCAGAATTTGATACAGAAATGAATATTTACTTAGAATAAAAAAAGTCACATCCCATTACAAATTTAAGAGAGCTGATAACACCATAGGTATCATAAAATCCAGGAAAATAACCTTGCATTGTTTTAATTAACTGCCAGAGACACCTCTGTAATAGTTTTTCCCCACAATTTCCTGTGGTATATATTCATTGATTTCCTCTTTATGAAGGACTTTGTAAGATCATTCTCTGTAAAGAGATTAGAAAGATAACTCAGTCTTTCTACTAGCATGGTGATCAAAATCATTTTTTTTTAATTAGTGACTTTCTAAAATAGCTTCTTTCAGCTTCATGGCTTATTATGGATTATGACATATAAATTCTTAGAACGGTTGCAAACTTGGGGAAATCCTCCATCAAGTTTATTTCATATACGAACTGTCAGATTTGGAAGAACACTTCACAGACCAGCTTTTGGCTCTGAGAATTTCACCCTGGTTTTCTCCTTGACTACTCACATTGTCACAGGGTCGAGCACCAGAGGACACAGTCATGTCACAGTATGGCACCCACCCCTGCAGCTTTTTGTCAGAAAGCTTACTAGTTCCGTCCAATAGGGGGTTGGAGTATTTCAGGCCTGACAGCTGTAACTTAACCATCTTTGAAAATGACTGCATATCACCTAAAATTTTATTGCTATGTTTATTTAAAATATACCAAAGTCAACTTCCTCTTAGCCTAATGCAAGAACATACCTGGGATGCTCCATTGTGCCCTGACCAGGAAAAGTCATTATAGAAAGAGACGGTGATCCAAACTGATTGATAAAATATATGAATTTTGTAAACAAGTGAGGGATCCTGACACTTGAGCCCTGTTAGCTTCACCGAGAATCTCCTTCTGCTTATGATGAACAACCTTTGCACACCAGTCTTCCTTGGACTCAGTCTGGCCCCAAATCTTGTAAGATTCGATAAACATTCTTCTCAGGCATCCCAGGGCCATCCCACCTCTATTTCCCTTATTTTTGTTCCCTCTTTATCAAACCAAAGAGCGATTGATCATGAGGCAAATAAGACTGAGACACTGACGGGCGCCTGGGTGGCTCAGTTGGTTAAGCGACTGCCTTCGGCTCAGGTCATGATCCTGGAGTCCCGGGATCGAGTCCCGCGTCGGGCTCCCTGCTGAGCAGGGAGTCTGCTTCTCCCTCTGACCCTCTCTCCTCTCGTGTTCTCTATCTCTCATTCTCTCTCTCTCAAATAAATAAATAAAATCTTAAAAAAAAAAAAAGACTGAGGAGCTGAAAAACTGTGCATGCGTCATTTGGACCCTCTCCAATGCTCTGATCTTTGTTCTTATTATCAAGGCTTTCCAAAAATTATTTTGGAGAATGGGCTAAACTTACATCTCTGAGATTTCAGCTGTTTCTTCCTTTTTTATTTTATTTTTGTCAAAGACACATAACAGAACTGAGATGCACAGTGAATATGAAAGAGAATGAGTGCTGGTGACTTCAGTGAATATTGATCAAAATACTCCTTCTCTGGTGTGCGTGATGGTGAGACTTCTCAGTGAAGTGCTGCCAACGTTTACTCAGCACAGTCTCTGGAATGTTAAATGAAACATAATACAGCCTTATCACCAAGACGATTGAACATGCAGAAGGTGGCGGGAAGCATTCATTCAACCACCAAATTGATTATTCTATTCTCCTTCCCAGTTTCGCACCACACTAATAGGTATAATAATATGATGAGGTAATAAGAGTATCCGCTGACCGCACAATCATTGTTTCCTTCGGAGCATTTTGAGAAAGAGCCCCTATTTTTTTTTTCCAGCTTGTACTGCAGCCCACATATCTTTAATTAACTGAAGTATGGAGTAAAGCTTACAAGATACATGTGAGCCAGTTTACTATTTTGTTACACGAGGCACAAATGCTTTAGGTAGTTTTTACTTTCACGTGTATAATGCCGTATTTTAAATGGAACATCATTACTTTCCTTGGCATATTTTAAAAACCCCCTGCATAGCACTGAATGGTTAATTATGAGAAAGCCAGCAGTGAGGTAAGTGGAAAGTGAGTTACGTGTCTAATAAGCCAGAACTTGATATATAGCCAGTGCCTCTGGGTTCTCGTCAAGTGTTAATCCCCTATATCCATAAATATGTTATAATAAATCTGGAAATATAAAAGATTTTAAATTGGTCATATGATGAAAGGTCAGTGTTACAGAATAATTGAAGCAATCCTATTAACTCTGTTTTTGTTGTATAATTTGTTTACATTGGAAAGAACCAAATGTCCAACCTACTCACGTATAGATGAGAAAACTGACATCAAAAAAAGTGAAGTGACTTGTCCTAAGCTTACAACCTGCTATGAGAGCCAGGACTAAATTCTACACCTACCTATAAGTCTAAGACTCTTTTCCCTGAAATATCTTTCTCTATCAGTTCTGCATTGATGACTTATTTTATGTACTATGACAACTCAGTTTATGGATTAGACTGAGTGGTGAGTATGATTTCTGCAGGAATTCCTGTTTGAAGTTGGCACCATATTTTCTGTTGCTGATAGTTGATGAATATAGAAATATCAACTCTTGAAAACTCTAAGATTCGATAGTTGAAATTTTCCATAAAACCCTACATAACTTCTCTGCATGTTTTTGTGCTACATGTATTGTCTTCCCCTTGGCTGCTTTTAATGAGTCATCACAATCAGTGGCTTTAAACAACACAAATTTGTTATCTTATAATTCTGTAGATCAGAAGTTTGACATGGGTCTTACACTAAAATTAAAATGTCAGGAGGGCATATTCTTCCTGGAGGTTCTAGGGAAGAGTCCATTCCCTTGTCTTTTCCAGATTCTAGAAGTCACCTGCATTTCTTGGTTGATCGCCTCTTCTTCCATCAGCATAACATCTTCCAATCTCTGTCTCTAACCCTCCTAAACTCCCTCTTAAAAAAAAACCAAAAAACTCTCTGCTTCTCCCTCTCCCTCTGCCTGCCGCTCCCCCTGCTGTGCCCTCTCTCTCCCTCTCTCTCTGTTAACTAAATAAATAAAATCTTAAAAAGAAAAGGGGGGCGACTGCCTTCAGCTCCGGTCATGATCCTGGAGTCCCATATCGGGCTCCTTGCTCAGCAGGGAGTCTGCTTCTCCCTCTGACTCTCCCCCCTCTCAAGCTCGCTCTCTCTCATTCTCTCTCTCTCTCACATAAAAAAACAAAACAACAACAACAACAACAAAAAACTCTTGTGATTACATTAGGCTCAGCGGGATAATCCCAGATAATCGCCTCATCTCAGAATCCTAATTAATCTCGTCTACAGAGTCCCTTTGTCACCTGAAGCAGCATGTTCGCAGGTTCCAGGGATTAGTATGTTGTCATGTTTCTTTTTCTGGGAGAGGGGATATTATTCTGCTTACCACCCTGCTCGCTTAACTAACAGTTACTGTTTTAACTTGTTCCTCATTATATTTTGCTTTAGTTTTAAGTTTCTCTGGGTTTATCAGGAGTAGAATGATTAAGAAGTTGTTTATTCAGGCACTTGCCCCAATAAATATTTATAATTTCCACCATTTAAAAGACATATTTACTACTCTTACTAAAATGGAGTATTATACTCCATTCTTATCATGGAGACCTCACTTTCTATACACTTATTTTTTGTGGTTTTTTGTTTTTGTTTTTGTTTGTTTAAAGATTTTATTAATTTGAGAGAGAGAGAAAGAGAGAGCATGAGCAGGGGGAGGGGCACAAGGAGAGGGAGAAGCAGACTCCCCTCTAAGCAGAGAGCCCGACACAGGACTCCATCCCAGGACCCTGGGATCATAACCTGAGCCGAAGGTAGACATTTAACTGACTAAGCCACCCAGGAGCCCCTATGTACTTATTTTTGTAGGAAAAAAAAATGAGAAAAAATTAAAAGAAATGAAATCATGAGACAATATTTAGCTTGTGAGAACAGAGAACTCCTGGATTCTTTAAAGGGTAAGAGAAACAACTCCTTGCCAAATTAGAAAAGTATTTATATGATATTGTATTAATTACTTAGAACCACCATAACAGATTACCACAAATGTGCTATCTCAGAACAACGAAAATTTATTCTCTCATTGTTCTGGAAGCCAGAAGTTTGAAGTCAAGTTGCTGGAGTCTCCCAGGAAGAATCTTTCCTTGCCTCCTCCAGTCTGGGCTGCCTCCGGGCCCTTGGCTTGTGGCATCACTCGTCTCTAACCCCATCTTCCCATTACCTTCTTTAGGTCTCCTTGTGTCCTTTGTCTCTTATAAGGACTCTGTCATTGGATTTAGAACACATCCTAACCCTTATCTCCACCCTTACCTTAATTACACCTGCAAAGACCCCCATTTCCAAATAAGATCACATTCTGGGATTCCAGATAGGCATGAATTTTGGGAGAACACTGTTCAACTCACTATAGATATAAATATGTATTAAAGATGTATTCTTTATAATTAACTGGCATGTGGTTTTTTTCCACTTGTCTGTGCTTTAAATAGTAAATAACAAATAATTAGCCTTCTTCTTCCTCAATACTGTGGGCCTTTCTCTTGTTATTTATTAATATTGGCCCTGTTCTTAGAAATTCTCTCAATGTTAAGTAATAATAACAATAAGAAAGATAATAGTGATTTTCATTGGATGTTTTTTACTACATTCCTGGTGTAGTTCTTGATACTTTACATTTAACTCCACAACAACCAGGTGGTTTTATTATTCCTATCTTACAATGAAAAAACTGAGGTTCAAAAAAGTTCAATAATTTGGCCAACATTACACATGTAGGAAGTGGAAGAGGTCAGAATCAGACCTTAATAACAGAATACTTCCCCCTTTTCCAGTCCTGCAGAATCCTCATCGCAAGGTCCATTCTGTCTCCACCTGTTTCCCAAACACATCCATTCTCCTTCATTTCGCACTTTTGAATTCACCTCCAGGCTTATGCACTAGCAACCGACAATTAGTGCATAGCCTTCAAGCTTTGTGCAAACAAACTACAGCAATAACAATAGCAACAACAACTAGAGCTTCAAAAGTTTGAAGAGTAGTGATAAAAAAGGAGAAAACAAACCAACCAACAAACAACACATCTATAAACCGTGTTATTGGATTTGGGAACCACAGGAAGCAGATGGGAAATGCTGAAACATTTCTTGAGACATTGAAAAAAAACATTGTCTATTAAATTAGAAAGGATTTTAGGATTCTGGTCCTAGATCACAAATGAAACAAAAACAGTTTCAGGAAAACACAACTGGGTAAAAAATTATCTAAAAATTCCTTGACTTATTAAATGACCTTACCTTGGAAAAAAACATATTTTTGAAAAATATTTTAAATAGACGGTATTTGGGGCGCCTGGGTGGCTCAGTCAGTTAAGCGACAAACTTGGGCTCAGTTCAGGATCTCAGGGTCCTGGGATGGTGGACTCCCCCCCCACCTCCTGGCTCAGCAGGGAGTCTGCTTGTCCCTCTCCTTCACCCTCTGTCCCTCCCCCGCCCTCCACTGTGTTTGTTCTCACTCTCTCTCTCTCTCTCCCTCAAATACATAAATATAAAATCTTAAAATATATATATATATATATATAAGGTGCTTGACCTTTAAAGGCTCTTGACCTCATAAGGTAACTTTGCAAGTAAACAAACAAATGAAAATAGAAAACAATATTGTTACCATGTTTGTTACTAGACAAAACTGGAAAAAAATAAAATAAACCTCTTGAATACTGGTCCTTAAATAAGAAAGTATTTGGGGTGTTGATAGAATCAGCAACTTGACAGTTCTACCTTTTGGTAAGCATTTCATTTAAGGAGAGTTTTTACATTTTTCTTCTTTTCTTATTATTTTATATTTCCCCCACTAGTTCAAAAAATTTTACTCATTTATATAAGGAATACTTCCTTTTATTAAGGGACCTATTATTTTCTAGTTGTAAGTTTTTCCTCGTTTTGTAAGAGAATGCAATAAAACTAGGAGTCAGGGAATATGTGCAGAATATCCATCTTTAGTTACTGAATAAATAAAAGGTTCTCTTGCTTAAATTGTTCATCTAGGACTCAGTCCTGAATCCTGTACTCACTTTTCACACTGTCCCTTGGTGATTTTATATCAACCCATGAGTTTTACCAATGTCTGTTCAATCGCTGTTAGCCAAAGCCACGACCAGCAGAGATCTTATTCCTGAGGATCTGACTATCAAACCACCCATCGTACTTGACCATTTGAGCCACCTCAATGTCCCTAGTCATCTTAATTTCCACATACCTAAAACTAAACATATCACACTTTACCCCAAACCTGGCCCTCTTGTAGATGGTACCACTAACCTTCCATTCAAGCAATTCAGACATTTGGGGATCATCCCAGATGTTTCCTTCATAGTCAGGACTTAACTAGTCACCAAGTTTGGAGAAATCTGTCTTCTCCAACATATCTCATTCCATTCTGATTATCTCCATTTTCTCTGTTCATCTACATTATAATAGCTCCATGCCTAAACTCCGGTTTCCATTCAAATGGTCATCCCGCTGTCATTAAGTGGTTTCATAAAATGAGATCTTTCAATGGTTTGCCCTAACTTTCAACATTACATCATCACATAATAATAATAATGATTGATTGCCATTTTGGGGTTTATTATATCTCAAATACTATTCTATACACATGACATTCATATCTTTGCATTAGCTCTCATCTAACATTAATCTTGGAAGACAGATATTACTCTAATTTTATAAATGGAAAAACTGATGTTCAGAAAGCTCAGATGACTTGCCCAAGACTGGTAAGCCCACTTAGTGTTGAGCCAGTGTTCAATCCTAGGAAGGCTTGGCTGTGAAGCCTTCTGTTCTGCTGAATCTGTTGCTAAATGAATATTCATGAAACCAGCACATGAGGCTCTTTGATGATCTAGAACACCAATTGCTGAGCAATACCAAGGTATTTGGTATTTCCTTTTCTTTCTTCTCTTTTATTAACTTCATACATATGTACTTTTTTTATAATTATACAAGAATATATTCAGGTTTTTAAATTTTTCAAATAAAGAAAAAGTAATTAGAGTAAATTATCCTTCTTCTACACAGTCTCAGTCTCCATCCAGGAAAGCTAATCACTTTTCACACTTTGGTTTGACTATGAATTCATTTGATCTAAAGATTTGTATCTCCTCTGCTCTGAGATGTTTCCTTCTATTATTTCTTTTTATTGACTCTGATCTCTCCCTCTGGAAACCCTCTAGGGCAATCTCTGTGCCAAAGACTGCTCTGGAGTTTTGGTAAAGCTGATGGAACTACACTTAAAATTGTGTGAAATTACATACATAGGATTACAAAGGAAGCAGATTGTATTAAAATTCAGTTATCAGAATCCCAAAAAGTATGATATATAATATTATTCTTTATGAACACATCCATAAAATTATCTAGCAACAGATTTAATAGGTATCTAAATTCTGAAGTAGTGATGAACAGAAATTATATTTTGAGATACCTGCAGCAATATATACTGTCATGTGAAAAATATCTGTAATTCCTATTGGTAGTAAAGTCATAGGTTCTGCCAATACTGCTGTGATTTTTTTTCTCTACATTCCTAATTGAAGAAAATATTACATTTCAGTTAGAGTTTATTGGAAAAGCGTAATTTCTTTTCCTATCCAAGGACTCCTTGAAATCTATTCACAGCCTTATGTTAGTGTTACCAGGACTTTAGAATTTTTACTATCTTCAATGTTTCTTACATTTTCTCTCATACTTTCCAACTCTTTGTCTTTTTTATACTGTGTTCTAGGATTGGCTCTCTGTTTAGATATTTTATTCCATTGGCAAAGGAAATTTATCATAATACATTATAATCTTTTTTTCTATTTTTTATGCCCTGCTAAAATTTCATGTCTAAAGTAATGAGGAAATTACAGGTGAATGCATCAGATCACCCAAAGTAAAGTTTCCAAAAGAGAGAGAGAAATTGCAGTGAGATGAATATAGACTCCTCAATTGGAATGGTATTAAGGAACATTTTGCATATCAGTAAAAGTGGTTATTGGATAATCATTCTTTGTAAAAGACTAAATAAAGCCAGAGAAGATCCTAAAATCCAGAAATGATAATCCTAATTTAGCCTTTGCTATTATTTTATGTTTAGTCTGTGAAACAATTCAGTAGTTGTTCAATTTGGAAGTGAAAATATCTCTATGAAACTACCTCCATGAATACTACAGACAAATAAAAATAAATCACCGAGGACTCTGCAATAGAGTTATACTGATACGTTTTGTGGTAAATGCTAAGAGATGAGTTCTCCAAATAGAAACTACTGCCTTGTGTAGGAGAAAAGATGACAGGGTAGGGGGTAGGAAGAAGTAGATTAGGAAGAGAGAGATGTTGTTTTTAAAGAGTAGACTAAAAAGCATTTACAAAACAAAATAAAATGCACACAGGCAAATTGGAATCTCGTTTGCCTTTGTAATGACAAGTTCTTTATACATGTTCATTATGTTTTAAATGTTTGCCTTGCCTTTAATTCTCATGGTATCATATAGGACTACAAAAGAAAAGGGCACAGAGCTATGGTTAACCTGTCAGCCAACGCTGACAGCCAACCTAGCCGATCACCTGTGTTCCTTCTAAATGACAGGTGACTATTCTTCATATCATTCTGCTTTACCGTAACTATTCAAGGAAGAAGGCAACCAGAAAATACATCAAACTTCAAAGTAATTGTCCATTTTTTTTTCTGTTGCCATCGGCTGACACTCTCATTCTGATACATACCCAGCCATCCTACCATATCAATGGTCCAAACAATCCTGTAGCAGTTGGTCATGGTCTCGGTTATAATACCCTGTTGTGGGTTTCTTGAGATGTAATTAAATGTTTAAGTTTTCATGAATGCATATAATTATTTTTGCCTTCTTTTCACTCATCACATAATGTTTTCACAACTGGAACAAGTTCAGTTGTCTGTGACTTAGGAGCAAAGCCCAGCATGACATTTAACTTGCAACCTAAGTTTGGGGAAAATATTGATGGGCTCTAAGCTTCATTCAGTTCCAGTATTTGTAAAATGAGGATTCCAGTGCCTGGGATACAGTAAGAACTAAACAAAATGTCTGTATTATTGCTATTCCTCTACTTTTCATTCTCTTGGGAACTCTCAGAGTGACTTGAGTTCTTTTAATTTATAGGCCTTTCGCTGCCCTGAAGTTTGCATAGCTAACTTTTCTCAATTCTTTCTGGTAATTAATATCAATATAAAATATTCTCCTAAGAGTCTAAGATTCCTTTGTTATTATATCACCTATATTTTCATGTTAAGACCATATACAATACAGATAAATTGTGCAGATCATTATTTCCTATTCAGAGTGATGTTAATATCAAATATGTCTACCTACTACTTTATTGATCACCTGTGATGTGGCACTGTGCTAGCTATTTGTTTTCCTTGCCTTATCTCCAGTGTTCAAAATCTACAAGGAGGGTATCTTGACACTCATTTTAAAATGAAAGGCTAAAGTCCCAGATAGTTAAAGAAATGATTTGTGTTCATTCAACATCTGTGTGGCAGAACTGAGTTGAAATGAGATCTATCTCCAAAACTTAACACCCTTCCCGCTAATTACTTTTTGCTTTGTGTTCATTATCTAGGTCAGTACTGAGCCATTACGAGGTAAATGGGCCCCGATAAACGTAATATCTAGAAATATTTTAATAGAATATGTTTAATGTGTAATAAATTCTCTTTAGGATTCTAAGGAAATTTAGGACACTACTAATATCCTCTTACCTCAATTTGGATCTCCTAAAAAATAAAGGATAGTTAAGAAGGCCTAAGTTAGCATTCTAAGACATTTTTGTAGATGGAAGTAAAAATTGAACTTACAATGTTTTGTTTTGTTTTTATAGTGTTAAGTAGTACTCAATGTTTTGTTTAATAAGTATCTAATTTGACATGTCAGTTAGGTATTACCGGTGGGGGGAAAAAAGTGATTTGTCTCATTATTGGTTATTAGTCTCAGATAGATCAGATTTAATATATCACATGGACATTTATGAAACTGTTGTACATACAACATAATTAATTGAATATTGATCTGGTTTATTGCTAGTGTATTTAGTTTAAAAATATGTCCGTCTCAATATTTAATGTGCTTGGTTTGATATTTGGCATTTTGGTTCACTGTTTAAGTGTATAATTTGATAAGAAACATATTGCTCATGGCCAAGCAGAAAATTATCCGTAGACAGTGAACAGAGGTATTATTACACAGAAATAATCACATTTTTACAGTAGTAATTAAAGTGAAAATATGTTTCAAAGAGATATGTTCGTTTTGTTTAGGTAAACATGGGTTTCTCCGCTTAATTTAATTAAACAACAACAAAGTATAGGCATATAAGTCCTCCCAAAGTCAACGATTTTTTTTTAACAAATGAAATAGTAATCCACTTTATTGAACCTCTTCTTATGTAATAGGAACTAATTTATGTATTTCTGATTGGCTGTCACTTGAAGTAAACATATTTCTATTTGTGGTTTCTGCGTGTTTCCATCTTGAAAATCTACAGCTCTAAAACATCATGATGAATGTTGTCTGATCTTGTTGATAGGGAAACAGGATGCAAGAAACTCACTAGCTTCTCCAAGGAAGCATTAGGAGTCAATGTATTTTAAGCTTAAGTATAAGATCGTTTTGCCTGATTCACCCATAGAATGAATTTTAATGCTCACTTGCTCATTTGTGATTTCTCTTTCCTAGGAAGGAACTTCCTGTAATTCCTTCACAGCCATCTTCATTGTTCATTATCCTTATGAAAGCAGTCACTCTAGCAAATCTATCACACAACCCAGCAATCCCAAGACACTCTTCATTGTCTATCCTCCCTCAGCTTCCAAATTTCTTATCTTGTAGGTTCCACTGCTTCTTCCACTGTTTTGAACCCAAATATGCCCTTCTGCTTCAGTGAAAGTCCTTGCATAGGTACTGATTTTTTACAACCATATTTTAGTCACTTAGTTCTTGTTATATTCTGTGTTTTGAACCTAAATTTCAATCTCCTGCATTTCAGTATATTTTTGCCACTTTCCCTTCAAAGAGAGACATCTCTGGGTCAAAATATAAACTGTTGCATTGGAAGCTTTCTAGTAGTTAGCCCAGACTAATGGACTGAAACCCATTCCTTATTAATACCGATAGGAAAGACTAAAAAGCATGGACAGTTAACTGGGAAGAGACAATGGGTTATTACATGCTATATACATTCTCTTGTATGACCTGCCTGACAACTATCTGAGTTAGGGATTATCATCAACTCTATGGAAACTGAAGTTCATCAAAGTTATCAGAGCCCAGTGAGAGGGATGTCTGGTTTCACATTTTCTGCCCAGGTGGTCCGACTCTAGACTCCATTTTCTTAGATACCAAACAATATTACTTATTGTTATAGCTTCCACTCCACATAAATTATTCTGCAACTTTATGAAATTATTTAATCCTTACCAGCTGCCATCTCGCCTTCTGTAACTCTCTCTTTCCCTCATACACTTGTTCTTTTTCATCCTTCCTCCCTAATTCAAACTTTTTAATGTTTATTTTGCTCTGCTAAGCACAGAGGATATTTTTCCTAAACTGCAGTCTCTAAGAGGTTTATAATTGGTTTCTTATTGAGAAAACAATAAATAATAGCCTTTCTCTCTTTTAAGTTGCTCCTTTGCTGTTTCTTTTCAAACAAATTTCTCCTGATTACTCTTGCTTATTCTCAAGGATCGAAGCATTTTTTTCTTGTATGGGCATAATTATAATTATTGTTTATATTTGCATTTTAACATGGACTTTAAACATTTTTGCTCTTTCTGCTAAAATGCATTCTCCCTGAAGGCAGGGTAATATTATGGACCTCTAGACACAAGCTAAATCTATTTTCTGTCTTCTTTATCTTCTCTAATAGTTCCCTGGTTTTTTGTTTATGTCTTATTCAGACAAAATAATGCAGACTTGTGTGTTTGCATGCACGTTTGTGTTTAGAGAAGAGATGCAGCAAAAACTGGATAACATGTAGTTTCACAATGAGTATATATTTTATTTGTCTTTTTTATTTATAATTCCCTCAAGGCATAGAACAAGACTCACTCTAATCTGTCACTAAATAACTCCAACCTTTTCTGATCATTTTCATTTCTCAATGACTACATATATAATGTTGACCAGAAAAATCATATACTGAGTTAAACATTGCTACAAAATCTTATTCCCAATTTAATTTCAGGATTTTCATGATACTGTTTTTTTCCCTTCTGATCTACCACCCTATAGAGTATTATTACACAGTCCATGTTCAGCAAATGTTATTGGACTGGATTGAATGTGAATCACCTGCATCATTCTGTTTAATGGTTCAGCATCTATTCCACAAGAGAACTCAATGGAAGCAGATCTGGAAAAGAAAAAATTTTAAAGCTCTGTCACCAATGGGCACTTGTATGCATAAGGAGAGTTAAAAGTGTTTCACCTAAAATGTAGAGTTAGACCAGTCACTTCAGGTGTACTTCAGGTAAATAGATCACAAGTAAATTGCAGGCATTTCTTTAAGTGAAAAAAGCTTTTAGATGATTACATAAGTCTCATGAAACTAATTTTATCATCATTGAAACTCCATGTAGTTTTCTCCTAAGTAAATTTCACTTCCAAATGCATCATTTAAGATTGTGATAAAATAATCCTGTAACTATGGCTTCCATTTGCTTCCATCGATCTGCTGGGAAACAATATGATTACAGACATAAAAAAGAAAGTTATACTCCAATTCCAGTATTGGCTGAGTATCTTGTATCAGACTAGCCCTCTCAAACAAAAGCAGGCAGAAACTGTAGAGGATATGACCTTTGAAAGAAGGAGACTGAACAAGAAGAGATTCACCTTTATATGGCTTTCTCCCTGAGCACTAAAGGCAGCTAAAACTCAAGAAAAAAGTTGCAGTTTTATAGGCTTGCAGTGTCATAAGATGGAGTTCAGGGCTGCCAAGACATCTGAAAATTAAGAGGGAATCCCAGAGAGAAGAGAGCCACAGAAGGACGAACCACAAAATTTACGTACAAAACAAACTGCCCTCAAATACTTTGTTGACCCTGACCTGTGTATGCACAGGGAAGAAACTAAGGAGAAGAGTAGAAACCTACAGCTAGAAGGCCAAAAAAGCTCATCATAAAGTAGCTGCCATACACCACATAGTAGACAAAGCCTGCAGTTTATGCCCTGCCAAATTAGAAGGGCTGGGTAAACGCATCTGGTATTCCATTTAAATCCCAGAGAAATCTTGCAGGATGAAAACAGTGTCTCGGGATAAAATACAATTTCCTTAAACAAAGAACGAGGTTGTTATGTTGTATTTTATGTTGATAAAATCAAAATAAAAAATATTTCTACTTGTCAAAGACAATATTAAGAGAAGGAAAAGGCGAACCATACAGATATATCTGACCTTGTATCTCAATATATGAAAACCTCCTAAAATCGATAGTAAAAAGACAACACAATAAACATTAGCAAAAGCCTGGAACAGTCACTTCACAAAAGAAGATACACACATTTCCAATAAACACATGAAAATATGCTTAATTAACATTGTTAATCTTCAGGAAAATGTAAACGAAAACCACAATGATTTACATTTCACATCCCCACTAGGATAGCTACAATTAAAAAGACTAACACCACCAAATGCTGGCAAGAATGCAAAGCAAATGAACTTGCAGATATTCGGGTATAAATTGTGTAGAGATCACTTTGAAAATCTTACTAAACTAAACATATACCTAGCCCATCCCCCAGCAGTTCCAATTAAATTCTAAGTATTTACCCAGGAGAGGTGAAAACTGTCATCCATAAGAGACATACAATCATGTTTACATCAGCTTTATTTGTAATAGCTCCAAGCAGGAAGCAATCCAAATATCCAACAACAGGGGAATAGGAAAACAAATTACAATCTATTCAGCCCACAATATTACAAGAAGTAATCAAAGAAAGAACTGTTGATCACAAACCAGTATGGATATATCTCAAAAGCATTGTATTGTTGAAAAGAATCCAGAGACAGAAGAGTACAACTATTTGGTTTTATTTGCATGAATTTCAAGAACTGGCAAAACTCATCTATTATGATGATAGAAATCCAAATCATGGTGAAGTTTGACTGAAAGGAAGGGGCGCCTGGGAGACTCAGTGGGTTCACTGGCTGGCTCTTGATTTCAGCTCAGGTCATGTTCTCTGGGTCCTGGGATGGAGCCCCATGCCAGGCTCTGCACTCAGCAGGGAGTCTGCTTGAGGATTCTTTCTCTCTCTCTCTCTCCCCCTCTCCTCCTGCCCCTCCCCCCATTCGTGTGCATTCTCTCTCTCTAAAATATATAAATAAATCTTTAAAAAAATGTTTATTTAAGTATGGAGGTTCCTCAAACAGTTGAAATTAGAACTACCATTCGATCCAGCAATTGCACTACTGGGTATTTACCCCAAAGATACAAATGTAGGGACCCGAAGGGGTACGTGCACCCCAATGTTTATAGCAGCAATGTCCACAATAGCCAAACTGTGGAAAGAGCCAAGATGTCCATCGACAGATGAATGGATAAAGAAGATGTGGTACATATACACAATGGAATATTATGCAGCCATCAAAAGGAAGGAGATCTTGCCATTTGCAACGACGTGGATGGAACTGGAGGGTGTTATGCTGAGTGAAATAAGTCAATCAGAGAAAGACATGTATCATATGACCTCACTGGTATGAGGAATTCTTAATCTCAGGAAACAAACTGAGTGTTGCTGGAGTGGTGGGGGGTGGGAGGGATGGAGTGGCTGGGTGATAGACATTGGGGAGGGTATGTGCTACGGTGAGCGCTGTGAATTGTGCAAGACCGTTGAATCACAGATCTGTACTTCTGAAACAAATAATGCAACATATTTTAAGAAAAAAGAAAAAGAAGAAGATAGCAGGAGGGGAAGAATGAAGGGGAGTAAGTCAGAGGGGGAGACGAACCATGAGAGATGATGGACTCTGAAAAACAAACTGAGGGTTCCAGAGGGGAGGAGGGTAGGGGGATGGGTTAGCCTGGTGATGGGTATTAAAGAGGGCACGTTCTGCATGGAGCACTGGGTGTTATGCACAAACAATGAATCATGGAACACTACATCAAAAACTAATGATGTAATGTATGGTGATTAACATAACAATAAAAAATTATTTTAAAAAGTGTTTCTTTAAAGAGGGCAAGGACAATTTCTAGCGTGGTGGAAATGTTCTGTATCTTAATTGGGGTAGTGGATTCACAAGTGTACTTTGTAATCAAAACTTACTGAATTAGCCATTTAAGATTTGTGCTTTTCATGATACGTAAATTTTATGTCAATAAAAATGTTACAGGTGGTTGTGTCAAGGTATTTGGATTGGATTTGGGTTAAATATAGCATGATTATGGTTTGGATTGGATTAAATGATTTGGATTAAATCTAGCATAGCCAGATTATAAGAATTAAAAACAGAGAATTAAAAACAAGAAGTTCCTGACTCAGCACCCCACACACACATCATTCCATCATCATACCATCATACCATAGAAATGTGGGTATCCTGGAACATGTCCCATTTTCATGCATTTTTCCTCATTCCTATTCCTTAGGTTTATTTCCTTTCCTCATTCTTTACCCTTTTCATAAATCGGGAACTGCTCCGAAAACTGAAGACCATTTTTAGCTAAGGCATCCCTGTAATACCAACCCCCAGTGCTGAACTGTCTTTACATGCTGGTGGTTTCCAAAAGTTCATCTACAAGAAAGAACAGTACTTGAATCTGTACAAGATTAAACCAACCAAAACAGGAGCTTTGTCTGTATTTTTGAGGATTCAGTGAAACTTCAAAAGTATTTCTTATAAAATGCTTACTGGGATTCTGTTTCATTTCTGACCAATATTTTTGCTCTTCCTTTGTTTACCTGTCTGTAAACCTTTATGATGATATTTTTTTCATCAAGCCACTTTAGAGAATTTTATCCAAATTGATGTAAAAACTAACTCTCCAGCTTCTCTGAAAAAACTCCTCTATTCTTTTATAAGTAACCAAATTATTATGAACAGGCCTGTTATATTACAGCTTTATTTTCTCACTGCTGGCCCAAGAAGTTGTTGTGATACTGAATTGTGACAACTGATCACCATATAAATTCCTTTTTAATGCTCTTCTGTAATGTGTAATAGACTGTGAACTACCATCATCTTGAAATGTCATCATGTTCCACAACATGACAAAGTAATAATGTGAAAATGCTGAATTTAGTAATTTAAACTCTGCCATGAACAGTGAGTGATATCACCAACACCAAGTCTTAATCTAAGAGTTAGTTTACTTATTTTCCACTTCATTTTATAAGAAAATCTTCCCATTTTGTTTTTAAGGAGGATTGTGACATTACACAAGGCTTTTTAGTATTAAGCAATAGTCAAGTGCTGAATTTTTCCCTTAACTCTCATATAAATATTCCTTCTTGAAGCAACTAATTCAGTTAAGTATTGTCTGTACAGTGAGTCTAGGAAAAAAAATCTCTGCCCTCAAGGTGCTTTTGGTGTAACTGGGAGTCATAATACATACATATGAAAGAGTTAAGTAGAAATCAGAGGTCATCTATGGTTATATGCCGAAAATGGCTATGTCTCTAATGATTCTAGAAGGATGCAAAGTCATACTCCTTCATAGAAGCAAATACCTTCTAATTACTGATGTCATTATTGCAGCCACTAGCCATATGACTAGCCATATGGTTATTTACATGTAAGTGGATTAAAATTAAATAAAATTTAAAATTAAGTTTTTCTTAGTCCACTAGCCACAATTCAAGTGCTCAGTGGCCATATGTGGCGAGCATGACTACCATATTGGACAATAGAGATGTAGAACACTGCCAATATTTCAAAACATTCTGTTGAACCATGATGTCTGAGTCATTCCTATACTTGATGAGTCTGGAGTTATACACTTCACAGAAGATGGTGTAATGTAATAATGTTACCTTACTTATACACCTTTAGTCTGAGGGAACACTATGATCTGTTTTTGTATGGCAGAAATTTTGAGCTGTGACAACTTTCTATCCTTAAATGGTCCTTCTCATCAGTGTTGAAGAACTGGAATATAGTAATTATTGAATGAATAAGAAGTTGAAAGTATGGTGGTCTCATAATAAGAAGTATGTATCAGGTACCTGCTCCTGATAATATTGAACCCTACGCTAGGCATAGGTGAGGCAATGGGACTTGGATGAGGAGGCAGTCCCAGCCTGCCAGGAGTTTCCAGTTACATGGGCTTGAGCAAAATAAAGAGGCAAGTATAATCCAGTGCGCTAAAGTGCTGTTATAGGAGTACATACAACGTGTAATGAGGTATATAGGAGGGGACACTAACCTAAGCCTGGAGGTCAAGGAGAACTTCCAGGAATAAGTGACATCTAAATCAATTCCAACTCCGAAAGGATTAGTACCAGTTAAAGCAGTTAGGACAGAGTAAGACTGAAAGAAAAGAGTGGATAGGAAAACATTCTTAGCAAAAGAAAATGAGTATCAAAGAACCAAGGGCAAGAAAGCATATAAGCCATTTAAGAAACTATAAGCATCAGAAATAAGAGCTAAAGCACAAAAAGTGAATCCAATTGGAGATAAAGTTGACTTCTTATGAAAGTTGGGATGCACATTTTAGGATTTATTTTGTTTTACAATATAGTTTCAAAAGTAAACTGTCTACCTAATATACTTTCAGAATATGTACACACATACCAATTGAAAGCATGGTTTGGGAAGGAAAGTGTAGACAGATAATTGGCAAGACCTAGCAATTATAGCAAATGCATATTGGATTTCTTCCAAACCTCTGCCATTATCATTTTGTATTAACATATAGTTCTGACCTTTTATCAACATATTGTTTAGTTTAAAGTTAAGTGTATGTCAATGGCTCTCCCAGCACGAATAGAAATAAATCAGTTATTAAAGCAAAGAGATTGGAGTATTTAATTATGAATACCCTAGTATTTATAAACTTATAAATCATCATAGGTTTCAAAAGCTAGTATTTTACTATATATGTTAATGATGCCATTTAAAAATTCTAAACATAAAATAAAAATATTCAGGGTTTTTTTTCAGTATTTTTTATTGGATACCTAAAAATGGTAAACTTAACTATATGTAAATTAGATCTCAATAAACCTGACTTAAAAAAAACTTCTTTTATTACACATTTACACATGTGTGTAATTTTCATAAAAGTATAAATGTAACTACACATGCCACTTGTAGAGCATTAGGTTTCTTTTTACTTTGCAATTTGGCTTTCTCCCATTCTTCTCTCCTCCTTTACCTCCACTCATATTTTTCTACCCTTGACAGATAACCAACAGGATATATTGTATTCTTTCATATTTTGCTTTAAACACTTCTAATAATATAATAATATGTATACACATAGTCCCACATACTTATATAATTTGGGAGTCATTGTTGATTTTTAAAATCAGATTACATTAAAAATAATTTTTGCACTTTGTTTTTTTTTTCATTCTGCAAGCGCATCATAGAAATCCTTCCATGAGGGGTGCTTTGGTGGCTCGGTCAGTTGGGTGACAGACTCTTGATTTTGGCTCAGGTCATGACCTCAGGGTTGTAAAACTGAGCCCCATGTCGGGCTCCAGGCCCAGCACAGAGCCTGCTTGAGATTCTCTCTCTCCCTCGGCCTCTGCCCCTCCCCCTGCTTGCTCTTGCTCTGTCTATACAACTTACCACATGCCACACCCTTTTCTAAGCACTTTGCATGTTATTATTCACTGAATACTCAACTTTGGAGCAGGACCTCTTATTAATTTTCAATTTACATGCTCAGACCGAAGCTGAGAGGCCATGTAATGTTCTCTAAAATAAATAAATAAATAAATAAATAAATAAATAAATAAATAAATAAATAAATAAATAAAATATTTAAAAAAAAAGAAATCCTTCCATGATATCTTGTATTGCTCTAATAGATTCCTCTTAATGTTTCCATAATGTTTCATGGCAGGAATACATCAGCATTCTCTGATTAATGAACATTACCACTATTTTTAGTTTGGTGCCACAATAAACAATGACACACTGAAAATCCTTGTACATTAATCTAAAATTTTTATTTCTCTTGGTTATATTCCTGGGAATGGAATTCCTGGGCCAAAGTCATCTATATTTTTTTAATTTGAACAGATGTTACTTTTGAAAAAGGCCATGACGTTTTCTCATTTCCACTAGTGATATGTAAGAATACACTTTTCAATGCATCTCCACCAGCAATATACGCTGTGTTGTCAGACCAATAGATAAAAAGTCACAGCCTACTGTTATTTTATTTTCTATTCTCCTAATCACTAATGAGTTTGGGTATTTTGCATATGCTTGTTGGACAGGTCTATTTGTTCTATTTAGAATTTTTCCTTCAGATGCTTTATCTATTTTTCTTTTGCATCCCCTATTCTTTAGAGAATAGAGGATGCTTAATTAGAGAAACACCTGTATATTTATAAATATTAACTCTTTGTCCACTGTGTTCCAACTTTTTCGTTTTTGTAAATCTATTGGTCTTCACTTTGTACATGTATCTCTTGCCGTACAAAGGTATATTAAAATGTTTTATGTAAAAAATATCTGCTTTACATATATATTTTCTGGATTTCATATGTTGGTTAAAAAGTCCTTCCTTACGTGTATTACATATGCTCCCCTAGTTTTTCTTGCAGGGCTTTTACTATTTTATTTTGAACTATTTAGTTCAACTGGAAATTATTTTGGGAGGAGTTAGAAAAAGATTTGATTTTATTTTCTCACAGATAGCTAATTATGCCAACAACATTTACTAATATATTGACCAACTTTTTAGAGAGACAACACCAAAACATATAATAATATATATGTAATAAATACTTATATACATGTATTATTACTTTAACATAAAAACGTGAAACTAGACCTTTACTTGGAATTATGTATTATTCTGTATTATTCATTTCTTATTAAAAAATGCTATTGTTTAAACAAAACAATAGGACTAGTTAACTGTCAAATAGTAATAACTGTATTATATACTATATTTTATATATATATATATATACCGCTATCGTGGTATTAACTAAACAAATAATATGTGTGATAAAATATAACAATATTTTAATAAGGTGTCTTTTTGTCCTCTGACAAAGCAATTATTTCACTCTCTTTGAATTCTTAGATATTTAAATTTTAGACTATATTTAAGACACATAAAGGCAAGACTCTTCAAAAGGGAAACAAATACAAAAATACTAATTAAACATAAGTAGATTTAAACATAATTAAACATTAAGTATATTTAATAATAACAATAGCACATTTCTTTTCGTCCCATAACACTATATAATAATTTTACTCTTTCTGTTTCCCTTTCCAATGATACTTCTCTGAATTGCCTGCAACCTTCAGGACAGGCTTCTTTCAAATATAGTTAAACATAAATTTCACTTTGACTTGCAACTCTGCCCATATTACACTGATTCTGGTGTCATTCCAATGTGATGACATCAAGCTAAATATGCCCTTAACAAAAATGTTTGAGCACGAAATACTTATGAACTTACTTATTGGCAATAGCCGGTGTGTTAACTTGTAGGAATTAGGTTCTAGCTTCCCATACACGTTGATTCTACAAGCTTGCTTTGAAAAGACCAGCTTTTTGTCAATCATAACTTTTGCATCTATAAATCTATCATATAGACTAAAGATGTCTAAGATGTCCACCATTTTTAAACACTCTGAAGCACACGGGATGTCATCCTAAGTTAAAGTCCTGTTTCTTAGCAAAATGATTTTAAAGCACATAGGTAATTTGAATATGTGAAATCAATGCTGAATTCCAGAAGTTACAGTTTTAATAGAGAGATTGAGAAAATCCTGTCTAACTTGGCTGCCTTTTCTGTTTCCTGATGACTTTCTTTTTTTTATTATTATTCTGAAGTAATCTCATTTCAAAAAATGTGTCATTTTTTCCCTGAGTTTTTGTCATAATCTACACATAAAATGGAACAACTCGGGTGCAGTCAGTTCATCTTTTTCTAAGCACTCTATGGTTTCTTTAAAAAAATACCGGTTTTGAAACAAATATATAAATTTCTGTTTTACTATAATCTTTTGCTTCATTGTTATTGTCAATCTATTTCCAAATTAGAGAAGAACATTATTCTTGTTTCACACTTTGAAAAATGTGATTTTATGGCAATCCAACATTGGAAAAATTAATAGTCATCTTGTAGGCATATGTCTAAGAAGGCCGTCTCCTTCCATTTCTCTTAAGTAAACTCTCGCAAATGCTTGTCACATTTTGACAAAACTGAAAAGTGATCAAAATTTTAAATAATGAAAGCTTCACTATCCCAGGTAAGTAAATCATGCCCCTTTCTGCAGTGTTATATACAAGGGGTACAGAATATTTTGCAGATAAGATCTTTTAATTTTCTTTGATAAGAAGTTCAGCTATTGAATGAAATTTGACAAAATTTACATTTGTAATATCTGCAGAACATGCAGATAGATGATTTAAAGTCTCTGTATTTGGACAAATTATCAGTCGACTTTTGTTTTATGCTTCATGCAGTTTTATTAAAATCTTCATAGAAATTAAGAAGATGATTTGACACTACATTGTTTTAATTTAAATTCAATTAACCAACATATAGTACATCATTAGTTTCATATGTAGAGTTCAGTAATCCTCAGTGGCATATAACACTCAGTTCTCATCACTACACCTGCCCTCCTTAATGCCCGTCATCCAGTTACCCCATCCACCCCCACCTCCCTTCCAGCAACCCTCAGTTTCTTTCCCATAGTTAAGAGTCTCTCATGTCACTACATTTTTTTAAATCAAAATACCTAAGACTTAAGGTGATCATTTTTTGTCATTGCCATTGTGGGACACCTAACTTTACTGTAGAAAACACGATCATTCAGGTAAATTCTGAAAGAATCAGCTGTACACTGTAAAGGAGCAACTCATCTGTTAACAAAATTTCCTCTTTTTGTTTACCACAGCACATTTTATTTGAAACCCCAGAATCAAAACCACAATGAGATACCACCTTACACCAGTTAGAATGGCAAATATTAACAAGGCAGAAAACAGCAAGTGTTGAGAAGATGTGGGTCATATATACAATGGAATATTACTCAGCCATCAGAAAGGATGAATACCCACCATTTGCATCAATATGGATGGAACTGGAGGGGATTATGCTAAGTGAAATAAGTCAAGCAGAGAAAGACAATTATCATATGGTTTCACTCATATGTGGAACATAAGGAATAGAAAGAAGGACTACAGAGGAAGGGAGGGAAAAATGAATGGGAAGAAATCAGAGAGGGAGACAAACCATGAGAGACTCTGGACTCCAGGAACCAAACTGAGGGTTACAGAAGGGAGGGGGGTGGGGAGATGGGCTAACCAGGTGATGGGTATTAAGGACGGCACATGTGGTGATGAGCACTGGCGTTATGCGCAACTAATGAATCATTGAACACTACATCAGAAACTAATGATGTATACTATATGCTGGCTAATTGAACATAATAAATAAACAAATAAATAAATAAGTAAATAAGAGAATAATTTTAAAAAGAAAAAAAGAAAGAAAAAAGAAACCTCAGAATCAGGGAATCTAGCTTTACTCCATTTCAGAGAGTTATGAGGGGAACAATATGATAATGTTTGTTTGTTCATTGTGGTATGCCCAAAATAATTTAGCCACTGCTACCTTCAACTGAGCATTGGTGCCTTTTGGGAGACACAAAAACTTTTGATCGATTTTAGAAGTATTACCTGTCTCAGCCCCAACTTGTAAGATTCAGTCTCTGTTATATGCTTTATCATCTCCTTTTCTATCATACTCAATTCCAAATTCTTTTCTGCCTATTATGCAGGATGCTGTTTTTGTTATTTACCTCACTAATCCAGTTATTTGTGTCCTTCCACCTGTAATAAAAAAACACAGTAATTTAGCTTTTTTTTTTCATAGATGTTTGGCTCATGCCGGTAGTAGTATTATAATCATTCTCATTTTCATCATCTGAACTCTTGGAAAAAATGATCTCAGTATTCACAATGTTAAAAATTAAATTAGCATCATCTTGATGTCAAGAACAACAATCAATCCACAGGCAAAGGGCTGTTAACAATCATGATTACAGCACACTTAAGTTGCGCACTTACATCTCAGCACTTGCAATGATACAACAATGGATGATTGATTATAGTGAACAGCAAGTCACAATAGCCAGCATGCATGGTCAGGGGGAGAAATACTGATGGCAACTGCAGAAGGCAGATAAGCCATGTCATATTCACCTACTACAAACATTGTCACTCTCGGCCCCTATCTTTCAAGCTGTGGTATGGATTTTGTACCCCACCATCACCAACAACCTTCTGTACCCATTGCCAAACACCTGGACTTTTTCCTCCCAGGAAGTTCCCTTTGATGTAGAGCTTCCGGTGCTACAACTGGGACCTCCCAGCCCAACTGGGACAGTTGTCATCCTAGTCTTTCCATTTGAGCCTGTGGGACATATGAGCATTTTCTCCTTCACTTCATCTGGTCAGTTTTTTGGTTGAGAAATTGAGGTAGGTTTGTCAGTTTGTAGCCACATAGATCTTTTTAGATTCACAATTGAATCTGCTTAAGTACTCTATTTTATTTTTTTTTCAATTAGAATCTTACTAGTACCACAATGCTATTTTCCCAGAATATGTTCTATGGGAATGATGAATCATTCCCTCTCTAAGTGTGGCATTTACTATATGGGTTGTCATTTTTCTTGTTCATGGAGACTCAAGTCTGATTGTTGGATTATTCTAGGGATTGTCAGTCTCGCTACAGAAGTTGAAATGTCCTCTCTCCTTTTGGGCCAGTAGTATAGAAAAAAGTGATTCACACATCTCCCTCCCGAGGAACCTGGAAGAAGCTGGGGCACTCCAGTCTCTTGGTCTTTCCCAGGCTCCATGAGGGGACATCTGGACCCACCTATTCAATTCCTTCCTGGTCAATTTAAAGACAACAGAACAGACATATTCATGGGGACAAATATCTAAGGAAGGAGGGCAGGAAGATTTGAGATCCAAATTGTGAAAAAAGAAGCATTCGCCCAAACTTGGTTCCTTCTTTGGCTGTCCTGGAGGTTTGACTGTTTTTTTTTTTCAGGCACTCACCCTCCCTGAAGGAAAGATTTACCGGTTTTTTTCCCACACAGAATTATCCAGAACTCCAGGCTTTGCTAGCCTTCTGTTTTCTAGACCCTAGCAGCCATTGTTTCAAGAGAGTTTTCAAAGGAGGGTAAGGTAGCTGTGTTCAGTTTTTCACATTCCCAGAATGCTTTAATAAACTTTAAAAAATTAGTATTCCAATAGTGTCAAAAAAGAGAGGTAAAGATAAAATTTAGAGGTAGATATACTGCTTCTTTTCTAGGTTAAAAGAAGATATTTTATAAATAGCTGATATTTACTTTAAAAATATCTTCCTTGTGAAAATTTGTGTCTTGTGATGACTATCTTGGTGCACAAATTCAAATTTCAAAATAATAGCAGGTAAAATATGGTAGGCCAACAATTAAGCCAACAGTAAACAAAGCTATATATATTTTAAAAGTCAGTCTTAAGCACTAAATATGGACTTGAGCATGATTTATTTTGTTGGATAAATTCAGAAGAATTGATGAATGATGCTAAATTATTAATTTGTTCGAAGTGGGAGAGGCCACCACCTAGAACCATATGTCATAAATATTAAAGCCATCCCATCTTAAGGACTTATGTGGGCAATGAATTATAAGGACCACTGTAGATCGATTCTGGGTTAATCATAACTCTTTGTGCCTGTAATTCACAATCGCTTTATCCCCTACCGACCAGTAGTTTAAATTGTAAAGAAGTTGGTGCTCGGTGTGCAAAGTTAGAATTTATTTCTCCCACATTATTCTCAGGCCTTTTGGTTTTTATTTTGTGAGCAAAAATAATAAATTTCCACACTGCAACCTTTACTTTAATTTTACTTTGCTTTGGTTTTAATCCTGAACACCTGAAGCACTTAGGTAGCAATGGTCACAAAATGAGCAGGCTTCAGGGATCCAAAATCATATAAACCAGATATTCATTCATCCCAATGATTATTTTTTTGAGTTGAAAGAAATTTTTTCTCCCAAATTTTTATTTAAATTCCAGTTAGTTAACATACACTGTAATATTAATTTCGGGTGTATGATTTAGTGATTCATCACATACATACAACACCCGGTGCTCATCACAAGTGCACTCCTTAATACCCATCACCCATTTAACCCGTCCCCTCACCCACCTCCCCTCCAGCAACCCTCAATAGTAAGAGTCTGTTTTATGGTTTGCCTCTCTTTTTTCCCCCTATGTTCATCTGTTTTGTTTCTTAAATTCCACATATGAGTGAAAGCCTATGGTATTTGTCTTTCTCTGGCTGACTTATTTCACTTAGCCTTATACTCCCTAGCTCCATCCATGTCGTTGCAAATGGCAAGATTTCATTCTTTTTTATGGCTGAGTAATAAGCAACCTGTTTTTTAAAAGCTTAACTTTTATTTATTTTAATAGTGTGATCACATAGCATTAAAGAAGTTGCATTCTTTTCTTGGCTCTTGCTTTATACTATGTTGTATTATTTGTATTTATATAAATATTATTTTTCAAACTAGATAGAATAGGCTTTGAAGGCAAGGGCTACCATATCTCACACATTTTTATATTCCTATAGCAAGTATTTCTCAGAAATTGATCGTTAATGTAGTGAAAAAAGCCTAGAAGATGACCTTGAGCTCAAGTTTCAAATCTACCACTAGTCATTGGTATGACTTAGAACAAGTTCTATTACCAGATCTGTGAGTTAGGTATCATAATATCAGCTGCCTCATAGTGTTGTAAAGAACAAATAAACTTATGTGTAAAGGGCATTTTTTAAGGATGGAAAAAATGCTTTATAAATGTTAACTATTATCATGAGGAAGAAATGGAGGATAGAGGGAGGATATAATTTCTTCAGTGAAGAGGTATCTCATCTTACACTTCGGTTTAAATGTCATCTTTCCATAATTGTCCCACTGATTTTTTTTTAGTAAAGAAAGGATCATCATCGATGTATCTCTGTAGCTATAGATTTTGAAGTGAGCTTTTAAGTAATTTGCTAAATTAAAGATTCGTGTGTGAAAGAATATGTCTTCCCAATTAAAACCAAAGTCCTTGGGATAACAGGGAGTGAAAATCTATTTGTTTCTGGTGTAGGCTTCTGCAATTTTTTCAGAAGATAGCTGCCTAATGAATTGAAAAGAAAAGTGCTTTTAGCATTAGGTCATGATAGAGGTGTCAGAACAGTGGTATTCAGGACAAGAGGATTCTACAGAGGAAAGGAAATATGACATAATCCATCACATGGTGAGGAGTACAGGTGCAGGTCTGGAAAATACATTTTCCCATCCTTCGCTTACTCGGCAGGAAATGCAAATATTTAAGAAAATAACATTGAATGTTTATAATTCTTCAGCTGAGATGGAAAGTTGCAGGAAAGTAGATTAAAAGAGTGAGCATGAACAAAAAAAAAAAAAAAAAAATGGTTTCCAAAGAGTTTCCATGTTTAATCAGGCACTAAAGATAAGTAATGTTAATATTTGGGGTTTTCTTGTACAACTATTTCAGTTACTAGAATATTTAAGCAGGCTGTCCTTATTCCCCCAATGAAAATTAAGTTTCCCTTTCTTTAAACCACTTTAACATTTTAAGCTTTTTGTGTGGTACTTACCATAATGTGCTTTATGTTATAGCAAGTAGTTCTTGACTAATCTTCACTACTGAGTTGTAAGCAGCTTGAGGCAGGAGCCCAAGTCTTACCTTTATATTCCTTACAGATTCCTTTAGGATCTTCAAATTAATGCATAATGATTTTGAGTAAAACAGAATTCAAAAAAAGATTCCTGTAATAATATTGTGGAAATGAAACAAAGCCTTATGTTATCTCAGCAATGAGAAATCCATCAAGGTTACTGGCATCTCAGCTCTATTATAAGGACACAGGTGTTAAACATGAGCAGCTACCATCATCCATTAATCACCACACCATTCTGGTATCTCTATTTTAGGAAGCAGAGATTGATAATATTGGAGTTAGATGCCATTTTGGATTCTTTTCCCTTTCTCATAAATGGGGCCTGGAATATGATGACATAAAACTTCCGGATATACTTTCGTCCTGTTTAACCTGCAATGAAACACTCAGTTGGCATGGAACCCACTGTTAATAAGTCAATGGCCCACAATGTAGCTGCTTATCCAAACATGACTTCAAGAGCAAAGACTAGTTAAAATTTTTAAGTATATCCATCACCTAGTCAGATGGATTGAAAATTTCAAACCTTCAATTGTTATTCTGTTGGAAAGTGATTTTAGGTTTTGTTGATGAGTATTTTCTAGATACTTTTAACCTAATAGTTAAAAACCACCCAAAGGACAATGATTGTATGTTTTAGTAGTTGGGAAAAAAAAAAAAAAAAAAAACAGGGATTTTTTAAAAGCTAAATAGTTTGGGTTACTATGCAACATTTCATTGGTATTGCTACAGGCTATAATCATAGTCTTTTAATGGTTCTCCTTTTAAAAATGAATTCATAATGCTTTGTAACATTAGAATTATTAGAAACATGTATATAATGGCAATGATAATGCTAATATACATTTAAATAGAGCTTTATGGTTCACAAAGCTGTAACAGCAATGCTAGAACACTTTTCTAACAGCAAAGCAATAGGTCCCCAACTGGGGAAGTCCCTTGAGTGTTATAAAGAAGTCCAAGGGGATCCAGGAGGCCATAGTGGCTGTTTGAAAGAAGAAATAGCAAAAATCAAAGTAGGTTTTTAGAGGAGGCTTCAGGGTCACTGCTATCTCTCTGTTACTAAAGGTTTATACCCAGGAGGCTAAAAGTAAGTATGAAAGTTGGTGATTAAGGGTAACAGAATATGCCACCCCAAAATATGCTACTTTGGAATATTGATGATTTTGAGCTGAAAGCACTTGAAAAACAGCAAATGCAGGAAGAAGCTTTCTCTAAACAACCCTTGTTTACCTAAACATAAATCCTTTAAAAGGAACTCAAGTGTCATAAATGCCCTCCCTGGGAGTGTCATCAACAGGGAATGACTCTCATCACAGGAGAAGAGACTAGAAGTGAGCACCACATCCAGACAAACTTTGTCACAAAACATCACACCTCTCATGTAGTCTACCAAAGGCCATTCATCTTTCATAATATGATTTACTCTCCCCTAAGAGGCCTACTTCCCCTCCCCACTTTCCAAATTAGATGGCTTTTAATCCTGAATTCTAAAGCCACCTCTTTGAGTAACTCATTTTTCCCAGGGTATCTCCCATGCATACATGAGGTATACATGTTGATAAAAAATTTTACATATAAATACTGATAGTTAGAGGAAGTAGAATCAGCAGCATGAGGGAATAGGAGGTCCTCTCATAGAAACAACAATTTGGCAGCCATCCATGCACAAAATACCTTTGTGAGAACTTTGGGATCCTAGTTGTGAAATTCTGGCAGAGTCTAAGACTGAATAAGAATGCTTTCAAGAGGCACACCTGGGTGGCAACTCTTGATTTCAGCTCAGGTCATGATCTCAGGGCCTTGAAATCAAGCCCCACATCGGGCTCCACACTGGGCATGGAGCCTGCTTAAGATTCTCTCTCTCTCTCTCTTTCTCTCTCTCTCCTTCTACACCTCCCTGCCCCCCTTAAAAAAATAAAAAAATTAAAAATTGAAAAAAGAATGCATTTAAGAGACAGGGCTATATCTCAGTGCTTGGTCAACCAACTGTTGTCCTGTCTGCATTCCTGAAAGCAGCCTATCCCCTGAAGACTTGACTCCAGTACTATGAAGGTACAAGACAAAGATGCTCATTCTCACCACTTCCATTCAACATAGTACTGGAAGTCCCAGCCAGAGCAATTAGACAGGAAAAAGAAATAAAAATAACCACATCAGAAAGGAAGAAGTCAAATTATCTCTATTTACAGATGATAAGATCATATGTTAGAAAATCTTAAAGACTAAACATAAAAAAAGCCTGTTGGAACTAATGAATGGACTCAGTAAAGTTGCAGAATACAAAATCAGCATACAAAAATCAGTGGCATTTCTATACACAAACAATGAACTCTCTGAAAAGGAATTTTTCTCTTTCCCCTCATCAGATTTACCAGGAAATTAATTTCCCCACAAATAAATAAATAAATAAACTAGCTAACTAACTGAATATTTGATTTAATTATTAGTTCTGTTCATTTTTATGAATTCATTAAATTCTATATTTATATGTAATATTTTTTAAAGGTTTATTAATTTGAGAGGGAGAGAGCAGGTGCACACATGAGTGGGGGGAGGGGCAGAGGGAGAGAATCCTCAAGCAGACTTCCCGCTGATCAGGGAGCCCCATGCAGGCCTGAAACTTATGATCCATGAGATCACAACCTGAGCCAAAACCAAGAATTGGGCACTCAACTGACTGAGCCACCTATGCGCTCCTGTATAACATTTTTTAAATTAATTTTATTAAGATTGTGTTTTATTTTTGATACATTTGTAATTTCGGGGAGAAGAAGTCACACTTATAAATAAAAGATAATCACTAAAAGGTAAACAACTCAGAACAAAGTTATGTTCCCTAAATAATGATAGACAAGATTGTATAATTATTTGTTCCTCATTGCAATGCCCACCAAAGGGGTTTCATCTAAGTCCAGCTGCAAAATTTCCATAGACCACACTTGGCAACAGATTACCTTAGAATAACATAAATTAGGAAATACATCTTGCCAGCAGGGTAGTGTTGATTATTTTTCTTCAGTGTGACTTGGACTTGCAGCATTCATTTGGAACATAGGTCACATGCAAGGAGATCATACCTTATATGGGGTGGGTACAAAAGCCTACCTGGCTTAGAAGCCTAGTGACCTAAAGGAGCTAGTATCACTTGTAACAACTTCAAAAGTGTAACTTCCAGGTCCCCAAAGAGAAAGCTCCAATTATAGGAATGACTGCACTCAGAGAAACTCAAAGACATGGCTTCTTTTCATACATTTATTGTTCTCCCAGGCCAGTGACATTTACTACTCAAGGGTCATTTTACCATAAGCTATGTTGCCTGGAAACATACTTAACATTCTAACTTTATCACCTTTCCAGGAGAACAGAGCTGTAAATTAACCAAAAGCCAAAATCTCATTCAGAATAGGTATTTAAAAAGATAAGTCCTATGATGTTTTATCCAATTAAATAGACACAAACGTAGTATGTTTTATCCTATCTGTATAACTTAAAATTCCAAACTCAAATCCTATTTTCTTCTTGTGTTCTCCATTTTTTACAGGTAAAATATGGAAATTATGCTTTTGTATGGGATGCAGCCGTATTGGAATATGTGGCTATCAATGACCCAGATTGTTCATTTTATACCATCGGGAACACGGTTGCTGATCGGGGATATGGAATTGCACTGCAACATGGAAGTCCTTACAGGGATGTTTTTTCACAAAGGTAAGGTTTTTGTGTGCTCCAAGTAAAGAGAGACAAAAAAACAGAAAAAGAAAATCCACTTGGTTACACATGTAGTTTTATTACATTTTGTTTTCTTTGTTTGGAAAAGCATAGTAAACAACAACAATAAAAGGTAGTTATAAATGTTATTTAATAAGACATGCATTTCCTAAAGCATTTACTATTATTTTTCCATAAAAAGGGAAAAATATTGCTGCATAGAACTGGTTTTTACTCCTTACACAAAAGTTGATATACAAAAGGAAGTAGTATGTTAATAATTTCTTTAGAACCTAATTAGCAGTTTACTTTCTGAATTTTAAATATCATAGAGTTGGCAAAATTAGTTCCTTTCAAGAACACCAAAGCATAAAATAAACTTCAGGACCAAGTCAAAGTTCTGATGTACTGAGGCACATAATGACAGGAATGTTTCCATCTGAATTTTGCAAAAGAAAAGGATAAGAATTTTAGAGTCCCTCATGTGGCGTCAAAGTAAATGAGACTTTGTCATGGAATTAAGGGGATGGTTTTATTAAGAAATTATACCTATCCCCACATTAGAATTTTCTTATATAAGTTTTTTAAGAAAAAAGATTTTGAAATGTATACTTCAGATGAACAATGTATATGAAAGGCATGGGCCTGCGAGGCACTCCCTAAGATCACTGCATTTCATTCTATCTACTACCAAACAAGTGTGGGTCTAAGGGAGAGTAGGATCTTTCAGGTAGGCCTATATTTCACTTGACACTGATAGGCATGTTGTTTATTTTCTAGATATTTTTCTAGCTATTTTCTAAAAGCCAATGCCAGACCTAGAGGGCAGTACCAGGTAACACTAAGGCCCCAAATTTCAAACTATTTGAGTTGCATTCCTCCAAATTTTAGGATAGCAAAAAGCCAGATATTTTGTGTTAAGCAAAACAAAAACAAAAACAAACAAAGAACAAAAACCTAAGTCAGCAGTCTGGAATTTATGTTAAAACTCTTCCGTTAGCTAACAAAAAAAAATCTAGGCCTCTCTCTTTATCTACAAAGTGGAAGTTAGATTAACCCCAAGGTCTTATATTAGTCAGCCCTTCTGTGTAGCAAACAACCCCAAAGCATCAGTGACTTTTTTGCTTTCGTGAAACGTAGGGCTGTGATTTGGCGGAATTGTGCTGCAAGCTGCAGGTCACCTGCACGTCTTCCTGGGCCGCTTCTCATTCCAGGGCCAGGCTGGAAAAGCGGCCCTATCTGAGACAAGCTGTTTTCATGGCAATGAGAAGTTGCAGAAGGGGATGCCAGAAACCTGCAGTATTTCCTGCGCTTCTTGCATGGATGTGGCATATGTCACATCTGCTTACAAACCACTAACAAAAGAGTCTCATGGTCAAGCCCAAATCGATGGGGTTAGGAACTGTACTTCACATAAAGGGAAGAAGAGAGTAAATAATTCTGAACAATAATACAATCTACCAGTGGTCCCTTAGGGCTCTAGAAAAATCTAAAACTGACAAAAATGAAATAAGCATAAATTGGGAAGTAAAATATTAAGGTGTAAATAATGATTAATCAATTAAAACACACTTATTGATGGGTGGATTCTAAGGGAAACAAACTGGAAAATCAGTTATGCCATAGAGAATTTACCTGGAAGACACTTGCAGTCTAGTGGGAGATACATGGCCCACGCACGTGAAACAATGAACAATACAGATATTTCTATAAATGTGTGCTGACATTCATATATGTACAATATCAGTATGGCTTATTTATATTGCCTTAAATTGTGTAATTGAGATATTAAAAGAATTGAATACTATATGGAATAAAGAGTTAATCAAAGGAAACATGAATGAAAGCTCTCCAGAGAAGGTGAGCCCTGAATTTGACCTTGAAGGATTAGTAGAGAGTAGTTAGACCGAAAGGAAAAAATAGATAATTCTTAGAGAAACAATGAAGACAACAGGATAGAAGTAGGAGAAAGCAGAATATGTTGAAGAGCAACAAGGGTGGCAAGTTAATTTGAAAGGAAATTTGAAGTTTGGAAGTCATATTGTAGGCCACAAGCAGCCTTGAAACTTATTGTCCATTCTGGAGCCTAGGAGTAAAATGAAGAAGACAGTTTTTAAGGAAGGGTTAATCTAGTTTCGAGATGAAGATTGACGAAGACTAGAGCAAACCTGGAAGCATGAGACAAGGAAGGCTGAATTCAGAACTGGGCAACGGAGAATGAGGAAGAAGGAACGAATAGAGGATATATTTCTAGGCAAAGAGGCACACCATTGTTTTCATTAACTCAGAAGTGAGGGTGGAAGGCATAATAGAATGAAAGGGATGCCAAAGTTTATGGAGAAAGACCAGTGGAAAAGTCTAATGGATACTGAACATGAACCATGTTGTTGAAAAAAAGGATTATTTATTCCTTAGTTGTGGTTAATTGGGTTTTTCTTCACTACAGATTTTTGTTTGTTTCCAGACGCGATTTCTAGATTTTTATGCAAAAGAAGCTAATAAAATCAATATACAGACATAATAGCGATTAAAGAAATAGTTAATAAATCACACTAAGTGTTCCATTTCTTATCATCCCTATGGTGATTTACCTAAGAGAGATTGTAATTCTGAGAAAGTCCACTCCAGTGAACTGCTGAAAAATAATATTAAGCATTGAGCACTATTTTTCCTTTTATTTGCATTATGGATATAGACAATTTAAAATTGTCCCTTTCTGTAGAGTTCCTTAATAATGACATCTATATCCTGGTTCCCTGGACATCTGGAAGAAGGGAGATCCAGGAAAGAAATGTGCTCTAGCAATTGTTGATATGCAGCGCATCTCGTTATATACGTGTGCCACAGTAATCTATTATCCAAACTCTCTCCCTGAATTCAGAAAATATCCACTTTCATTTTCCTATGCTGTGGCCATTAGGGAAAAGAGATCTCTTTTTTATTAACTGATTTAAAAATTATAAAGAACCATAAATTTTAATCATTGTAGGACACCTTAGAAATTATTATAAATAACTTTATTTTTTAATTTTATTTTATTATGTTATGTTAGTCACCATATGTTACATCATTAGTTTTTGATGTAGTGTTACATGATTCATTGTTTGCCTATAACACCCAGTGCTCCATGCAATACGTGCCCTCCTTAATACCCATCACTTGGAAAACCCATCCCCCCACCCCCCTCCCCTCTAGAACCCTGTTTGTTTCTCAGAGTCCATAGTCTTTCATGGTTCATCTCCCCCTCCGACTCCCCCCCTTCATTTTTCCCTTCCTACTATCTTTTTTTTAACATATAATGTATTATTTGTTTTTTTAATTTTATTTATTTTTACTTTTTTTCTTTAAATTTTTATTGTTATGTTAATCACCATACATTACATCATTAGTTTTTGATGTAGTGTTCCATGATTCATTGTTTGTGCATAACACCCAGTGCTCCACGCAGAACGTGCCCTCTTTAATACTCATCACCAGGCTAACCCATCCCCCCACCCCCCTCCCCTCTAGAACCCTCAGTTTGTTTTTCAGAGTCCATTGTCTCTCATGGTTTGTCTCCCCCTCCGATTTACTCCCCTTCATTCTTCCCTCCTGCTATCTTCTTCTTTTTTTTTTTCTTACCATATATTGCATTATTTGTTTCAGAGGTACAGATCTGTGATTCAACAGTCTTGCACAATTCACAGTGCTCACCATAGCACATACCCTCCTCAATGTCTATTGACATTGAGCCACCCCATCCCTCCCACCCCCCCACCACTCAAACCCTCAGTTTGTTTCCTGAGATTAAGAGTCTCTTATGGTTTGTTTCCCTCTCTTTTCATCTTGTTTCATTTTTCCCTCCCTTCCCCTATGATCCTATGTCTTGTTTCTCAAATTCCTTATATCAGTAAGATCACATGATACTTGTCTTTCTCTGATTGACTTATTTCACTTAGCATAATACCCTCTAGTTCTATGCATGTTGTTGCAAATGGCAAGACTTCAGTGTTTTTTTGATGGCTGCATAATAGTCCATTGTATATACATATCACATCTTCTTTATTCATTCATCTGTTGATGGACATCTTGGCTCTTTCCATAGTTTGGGTATTGTGGACATTGCTGCTATAAACATTGGGGTGCAGTTGCCCCTTTGGATCACTACATTTGTATCTTTGGGGTAAATACCCAGTAGAGCAATTGCTGGGTCATAAGGTAGCTCTGTTTTCAACTTTTTGAGGAACCTCCATACTGTTTTCCAGAGTGGCTGCACCAGCTTGCATTCCCACCAACAGTGTAGGAGGGTTCCCCTTTTCTCCACATCCTCACCAACATCTGTCATTTCCTGACTTGTTAATTTTAGCCATTCTAACTGGTGTGAGGTGGTATCCCATTGAGGTTTTGATTTGGATTTCCCTGATGCCGAGCGATGTTGAGCACTTTTTCATGTGTCTGTTGGCCATTTGGATGTCTTCTTTGGGAAAATATCTGTTCATGTCTTCTGCCCGTGTCTTGATTGGATCATTTGTTCTTTGGGTGTTGAGTTTGATAAGTTCTTTATAGATTTTGGATACTAGCCCTTTATCTGATATGTCATTTGCAAATATCTTCTCTCATTCTGTCGGTTGTCTTTTGGTTTTGTTCACTGTTTCCTTTGCTGTGCAAAAGCTTTTTATCTTGATGAAGTCCCAATAGTTCATTTTTGCCCTTGCTTCCCTTGCCTTTGGTGATGTGTTTAGGAAGAAGTTGCTGCAGCTGAGGTCAAAGAGGTTGTTGCCTGTGTTCTCCTCAAGGATTTTGATGGATTTCTGTCTCACATTAGGTCTTTCATCCATTCTGAGTCTATTTTTGTGTGTGGTGTAAGGAAATGGTCCAGTTTCATTCTTCTGCATGTGGCTGTCCAATTTTCCCAACACCATTTGTTGAAGAGACTGTCGTTTTTCCATTGGACATTCTTTCCTGCTTTGTCAAAGATTAGTTGACCATAGAGTTGAGGGTCCATTTCTGGGCTCTCTGTTCTGTTCCATTGATCTATGTGTCTGTTTTTGTGCCAGTACCATACTGTCTTGATGATGACAGCTTTGTAATAGAGCTTGAAGTCTGGAATTGTGATGCCACCAGCTTTGCTTTTCTTTTTCAACATTCCTCTGGCTATTCAGGGTCTTTTCTGGTTCCATACAAATTATAAATAACTTTAATACATCAATTTATCTTAGGCCTTTGATTACACTAGATCACTGATTGCTAGTATAATTACTTTCAATGAAAATGAAAGTATTCAGGGTTTTTTTTATTAAAGGTTTTGATTATTTATTTAGAGAGAGCAGGAATAGGAGTAGGGGCAGAGGGAGAAGTAGAGAGAGAATCTCAAGCAGACTCCATGCTGAGCACGGAGCCCGATGCAGGGCTTGATCTCACAACCCTGCGGTCATGACCTGTGCCAAAATGAAGAGTCAGATGCCTAACTGACTGAGCCACCCAGGTGCCCCCAGGGTGATTTTTATGTAGTAAATACTAATTATTTCTCAGGTGACTATATATCTATACCACAACTTACAAAACATTAAAGTACTTAAATATGTAATAAATATTAATATATAAAATAAATATTATATGCTGATACAGTAGCCACATGTATTATCTACTATCTGCCCAGTATCTTATATGCTTATATACTTTAATGACACTCCAAAGCAATCATATGAAATGTTGTACATTTACTTATTGCAGACTTGCATATTAGTGCACAACTATTATACTACAAATGCATACACTGAGTAGATGGCCTGAGCTTTGGCAAGCATTAGGTTAGGCATCAAAAACATGGGCTGTAGGGATATGTTCACTTTTACACTTGTACAGGCAGGAATGACTTTAAAGACCAGTAGATATAATCATAGATTTCGGTAGAGGAATTTTGTTTCCTTGGTCTGTGTAAATCCTAGATAACTTGGCAGTAGAAGTAAATTTCTACAATCTCATCAGATAGATCAGAGTTCTAGTGTGTTGAGTAATGTTTTCAGTGAATTCTCCAACACGGTTCATCAAATGTTTATGTGGCCCTTGCCTTGTAATAGTTCTTCATATACAAAAATTATTTAGTCAAAAGTTGTTACATTAAAAACATTTAAGAGTAGAAGAGAGCTGAATTTTTCAGTGATATCATTATGCTTTTAGTAAAATAAACTCCAGTGTTAATTTTAGAATCGTAACTACTCATAAAACTAAAAATGTGACAAAAAATATTTATTAAACATTTAGTATGATATCATCTCTGTTCTTGAATCTTAGTGGATATCAAGGAATAATTAATTCGTGAGTTTAATTTTATACTTCAGTTAAAAAGTCCCTTTTTGCCTATTGACTTCTATCCCTAAACTTTAAGAATGAACGACCTAGTCACAAAAACAAGGACATATTTCAAACTGAATGAAGAATGATTTTGTTGGATTCATGATATTGGTACAGGTGCATAAATGGTATTTCAGTTTAGTCACAGATTTTCAGAATTTTTACAAATTGAATGATAAGTACTTCCTTTATTATCAAGGATGGAACTAGTCCAAAGGGGTAGATTACTTAGAATCACAAAAAGCAATGAAAGTGGAAAAATTTCAAGAGTCCTAATTCCATGTCCAGTTTTCTCATCATCATGCACCCTGTCTTCCCTCAACTTTCTTTTAAAAGCATATAAGAATCATATTAAACAGACTATATTGGGCACCTGGATGGCTCAGTTGGTTGAGCATTTGCCTTTGGCTCAGGTCATGATCTCAGGGCCCTGGGATCGAGTCCTGAGTGGGGCTCCCTGGTTGGCGGGGAGTCTGCTTCTCCCTCTGCCCCTCCCCCACCCACTCATGCTCTCTCCTGCGTGCTCTCCCCCCTCATTCTCTCAAAAATAAATAAATAAAATCTTAAAAAAAAAAAAATCATGTTTACTGTGTGCCAGATTTTGAGCTCTTACGTTTAACAGTCTGTAAGGAAAGTACTATTATTATCCTCATTTTATAGACACAGAAACTGAGACATGATGAGGTAATTTGTCCCAGTTCACAAAACTACTGAGTATTAGAGCTGAGATTCAAATCCAGAAAGATTCCTTTAACTTGAAAGCATAGAGCCTTAATCCTTTTATTCACCAATAAGAAGGAAGTACTTTTCAACCACTTCGTTCCCTCTTCAGGAAGAGAAAAAAGGCTGATTGACCAGTTAGCCTTTCCAAAATCAGCCAGCAACTGGCTTAACCTCTACACTCAGTCAGCTGGAAGAAGCTCTCACATAGATGCTTTTAACCCGAAGTTAAATAATTGTTTTCCCATTAGACATAAAAAATGTATACAGTCCCTTGGCTCTGAGAGGAGGAGTATACATTAAGCAATATGAACTTACCCATTAAACTGGTATGGATAATAAATGCTGAAAAAATTTAGAAGAAAGGAAATCATTGCTGAGTAGAATAGAAAGATTTTAGTAGACTTGAGCTAGAAAGGTTCAAGGATAAATAGAATTTGGACATGGGGACAAGACTGGGTAAGGTACTCAGGAGAACATGAGGAAATCATCAAAATGAAAAGTCATGATGTTTTGAAGGGACAATGAGAAGGAACAATTTGGCTGAAGAGAATATTGGCGGGTGAATCCAGGTAGAGAAACTAAAATTAAATGTGACACACCAGGGTACTGATAGATGCTATTTATTAGGTAGCCACTATGCTTAACATTTGATATATTTCATGTAGTACTTGCCACAACTCTGTAAAGTGGGCATTTATTCACTGCATTTTATAAATTCGAGGAAACTGAGACTCGGAGTTAAGTATCTTACGAAAGTCACACAGTAATGACAAGTGGAGCTAAGACTCAAACCCAGGCCGGGGCTTATGTCCTCACTCAGGACCCCACACCAGCTTTGTGAGGCTCTGAGGAGAACATCTGGACACAAGAGCATTGGAGGAATCCAAGGTTTTGGATGAAACAAGACAGAGCTTAATTGAGAAAAACCATTACAAGGCTCTTGTAGTATTCCAGCTGTGAAGCAGTGAGACTATTCTCAATGAGACTGAGGAGAAATGGTTAGAAAAAGGTACCATTTGAAGAGGGATAGAGAAGACTTGGTGGCATTCAGAGGATCCAGGAAGCTTTAAGGGAAAGGATGTCCATATTCAAGTGCTCACAACAGCTTTCTCTTGCATTCTCCTTCCAACTCTCATTTTTCCTTTTTGGTCATTTATTGCAAGTGTTACATCAGCTCAATTTCACCTCCAGGAAAAACCAACTGGAAAATGATTTCTAGAAAAGTGATGATAGGGACGCCTGAGTGGCTCCATCGGTTAAGCGGCTGCCTTCGGCTCAGGTCATGATCCCAAGGTCCTGGGATTTACCCCCACATCAGGCTTCTTGCTCAGCAGGGAGCCCGCTTCTCCCTCTCCCTCTGCCTGCCGTTCCCCCTGCTTGTGCTTGCTCTCTGTCTCTCTTTCCCTCTCTTTCTGACAAATAAATAAATAAAATCTTAAAAAAAGAAAAGTGATGATGATTTTTAAAAAATGTAATTTTAAAAAAATGTAATTCACTACCCAGGGGATATTTATTTCAAATGACTTTTCAGCTTACAGACTTTTGTTCTATAGTTGCTCAAATTACATTAACATATCCCTAGTGGTATTCTTCTGTCACACATCAGGTATAATTTTAAAAATAAATAAGTAAATAAATTTTAGAAAATACATACACACACACACACACACACACACACACACACACACACACACACACACCACTGAAACCAACAGGTTTCATCACGTCCACATTTTCTTTTCTGGATCAAGAAAACAAGATAGTTTAGATGGTCGTGTTTATGTAAAGTAGTAAAGAAAGATGTTTCAGGAGTTGCAAAAAAAAAGCAAGAAGACATGGAAGATTCACTTTCAAATAGAGCCTGGAGTAGAATAAAATAATAATATATATACTTGTACATATATCTTTATTTAAAATAACAACATATTTTAACCTATAAAGTGTTAAAGGAAATTATTTTCTTTCCTCATATCATATACATATATTAAATAAGGATTAGCCTCTGGAAAAAAATTATTATAAAATAATATACTATTCCTATTTCAGAGCAGTCCCTTTTAAAACATTTGTTTTGAATTTAGAAATTTAGAATTTTGAATTTAGGGAACTTTCACAAAAGAGAAAAAATGAAGTAGCTTATTAGTCAGTCATTTTTTCTGTTTCCTGAATCCTCATGAAGCTATGTTTGTGCCTAATATTCTGTGGATTTTACCCATCACCCCGACTGCTGCTTCTAATGGAGAACCTAAGTAATTTACATTTGTTTCAGTGTTTGGCCTAATTAAATGGGGGCATAAGTTCAATTGATGATATTTCCCATATGTAAATATTTCAAAAGCATTCTTCAGGTGGGCACTATACGATTTGAGATTAGTTTCATTAATCTTGTAAAGCAGTAGCCAAATTTTAAGAAAATTGCCAGGCTTTACTCTCAAGGAGCAGACAGCATTCTCAATGCTGAACACAATCCCAACCATCAGGCGATGCAATCCCATGGAGCAGATTTTGAAGTGTTACAAGATTCTGTCTTCCTTGTACTTACATCATACAGCATTTGGGAAATACTTCATCCAAGGTACAAGAGTACCTTTTATAAACAAGCATCTTTATTAGACTTTTCTGAAAAAAGTACTGAGGCACAAGGAAGATAAATGACTAGTGCGAAGTGCAGAGCAATATTTCAGCTGAATAATGAGTCCACGACATTAGACCAAGATGCTTGGCAAGAAGTCGGATCAGCTTTTCGTTATTTTATAAGATTTAGGCTGTTTCTAGATTTTAGTAAGTATGATTTCTTTCAAAAAGCAGTCGTTTTACAAAAAGCATAGTTATTATGGTGGTATAAAGCAGGTATGACTAAAGGCTGAGTTTTTAACAAAACATTTCAGAACTTAAAGCTACAAATGTGTATTGCACTTCAAAGTACACATACCCACACACATGCCTGAGAGTCAATTATAAGCCTCTCTCAGAAATACTATAGAATTCTATTATACTTACATCACATTTTTCTATTCAAACACTCATCTTACTCACCAGACTTAGCCCCAACATATTTTTTAAAGGGAAAGTTCGATGTGATTGAGGATAATCAGCAAATGTGGTTCTTTTTTTAATAGACCCTTAAAATATTGTAAGACTAGTAACACCATGGGAATAAGCACGTGGGCTTGCATGATAATTTTGTCGATAGAAGGAACAACCATAGAAGATGAGACAGGAATGTGACTTTGGCATGCATTTAAATGAATTCCCTAATTTTACAAATGTAAAAACTGAGAAGGCAAGTTGGGTCACCTGCCCAGAGTTGAAACTTAGGTCAACAAACAAACAACGTAGGTCAGAACATGGCCTGGGGATCACAAATCCAGGCTCCCAGTCCAGGGTTCACACCCCTACCCTGTTCTGCCATTCTCTTTGTTAAAAAAAATCAGGTTTTTATCCCTAGAATTTACTAATAAAATAAATGTTTCAGAAGCATAGTTATGTCTAATATAAAGAAGCAGGAGTATTAGCAAAAATGTTTAACAGGGTCATAAACATAACTAGAACACCTGTTTAAAAGCTGTCATTACTTTATGGACACACAGAAAAAGTAGCACAAATAATGGATAGTGTTATCCCTAACTTATAGAGAAACTATACTGTAGCCTAAAATAATAGTTAATAATCACTGAAGACTTACTGTGTGCCAGGTACTGTTCCAAATGCCCTAACTATATTAAGTCATTTAATCTTCACAATAAACTTATGAGGTAAATACTATAATTAGCCTCATTTTACAGAGGAGGAAACTGAGGCAAGGAAAATATTTTCAGTTTTCCAAGGTTATAAAGCTAATAAATAGCAGACCAGGTTTGAACCCATGCTGTCCAACACGATGCTACCGGAGTTCCTACTACCAGAGCTCTAAGCATGTGCACCACCGTGCCCCGGGATAACAAGCATCCAAACGGTCTTCACGCCCGTGCAGGTAGCCACCTTCCTGCACACTAAAATGCCTATGGGTGATTTCCAGAGATATAAACGGCATGCCAACAGCGAAAGTCCTCCTCTACCATGAGGGGGCAGATCCATTTGAAACTGAAGCTGTCTTGTATCAGCTGATCAGAAGGAAACAATAAAAGTATTGAAAACAGGGATGCCTGGGTGGCTCAGTCGGTTAAGCGGCTGCCTTTGGCGCGGGTCATGATCCCAGGGTCTTGGGATCGAGTCCCGCATCAGGCTCCTTGCTCGGCGGGGAGCCTGCTTCTCCTTCTCTCTTCCTCTGCTTGTGCTCTTTCTGTCAAACAAATAAAATCTAAAAAAAAAAAAAAAAAAAAAAAGTATTGAAAACAGAGAGCTGTGAAGGATACTATAGTTATTTTCCCTCTCTTATCTCCTTTTGTTACAAACAGCTTAAGACTGTACTGGACCAAAACTTCAATTCTCCCTTCATAGAGGTTTTCATTCATCATGACTTTTTAATTGGTGGAATCCATAATCACCTCTTATCTATCTCATTTCATAGTTCTTTGAGCAGCTCAAAAAAAACTAACATTATACTTGGTCAGACTGTCTATTCACATGTGAAATACTTCCCAATATGAAATAGAACCTGCTATTTCTAAAACTAAAGTATGGGTAAGATAAAAATATACAATTTCCATATGGAATGACATTTATGAGTTCATATAGCCCAGAATGACAAGTCTAACAGAGGCATTAATGATTTTTGTCTTAATGACCATAATTTCCTGCTTTAGCACCAACTTCAAAAAGAGATGGATAGCTGTACCTCAAAGTGTACATTCATTTTCTTTTTCTTAATAATCCATTTTACAACTGTCATTTTATGAAGCTATTTATGTTTGAAATAATGTTAGCAACTATTGAAAATAATTGAAATCCAACATTTTTATTTTATATATAACTGACCTCAGAGTATGTATATAACAATTGCGCCTTCATGATATTCTTAACCAATGTTCCAGGGTCAGACATGGAGATATGATGGGAGGAGCCAGCAACCTGACAAAAATTTGATAGGCTTTCTGTTCTGATCGGTTTTCTGTCTTTTTCCAAAATAATATTCTCAATAGTTATATTTTTGTTCTTATGATTTTTATCAATTTTCTAGGGGCTTTTTTCCCATTAATTAACCAAGATATCTATAGCACTCCCCATAAAAGTAAGCACGGTCCTTCTAGGCAAACTCTCATGTTCTTTGAGCTAATCAACATGAATTTTACCAATGTGAATTTCATCTTTTCTATTTTTTTTTTTAGCAACCACAGAAATCTGCCAAACAAATTACCTCCCAACCAGAATATAATCAGTAGAATGGCAGTGAATAGTTCATTAAGGTTGATGAAATAGAAGAGTGCAAAACTTGGGGGTCCTGAATATCAGGCCAAGCTGTGTGGATTTAGGACATGGGGAATCACTGAAGAATTTGAAAAAGACTAGTTATAATCAGTAGTATGCTTTTTGATCAGTCTGGAAAGAATGTATGCAATGAAATAAAGGAGGAATTGACTAGAAGGAAGGCTACCAGTTAGGAAGCCATTACCATATCTATAATATAAACACTAAGAAGGCAGGGGTTTTTCTCTGCTTTATTCAGAGCATCGAGAAGAAAGCCCACCACATAGTAGATGTTTGATAAGTATTAATTGAATGAATGGGTGAAGGAAGCCTTTAGGAAAAGTGAAATGCCTGAAGTAGACTGAAGGCAGTGGAAATGGAAGGAAGGGGAGAGATACTGTAAAGGTAACGTTGGCCATTAACTAGACACAGAGATGGGGCAAGGGGAACCAAACATACATGAAATCCTTAGCTTTGCTGGCTCGGAAATGGGAAAATCACAGAAGAGAAGCCAGGAAAGGAAGCTGGCTTGAGAGTAAAACCAGTGGTACTAGTGAACTAATTTTGAACCTATTTTGTCTTGACATGTTGAGTTTGAGGCACCAGAGGATGATGCATTCATATAGGGAAATGTGGAGACTATGACAGACAAATGACAATGCAGGGTGGAAACTTGAGGAAAAGGCTAGAGCGATGGATATAGACTTGGGCACATTCTCCGTTAAGATAATGAAACCCAGAGACATAGCTTATGGCAAGAGCATAGACATAAACAAGAAGAGGTTGAGGCAAATTGCTTTCAAATGTTCCTTTTTTGTTTTCCCCTCCTTTCCATTCCACAGTCACAAACCTAATTGAATCTTAGCATATTGTGCCTAAGAACACAGTTACTCCTTTCTTTCTAAACCTACTCAAATCTTATGCATTCTGTGGGTTCCAGCTCATAATCCATCCTCAGCATAAGTCCTCCCTAGCAAATTCAGCTCTTATCAGACCCTTCATTGTGTTTCTGATTTTATCTCCTCTGTACCACGTATGTCACTTTTATTCATTTCTTGTGTCTATACCTTGGCATTTCAAATATGTTCTAAATTCTTAGCTTGAAAAGAATAGCAAAACCTCTTATTCCTCTTGTTCTTATCTTCTATGAATAGGTAATACATACTTAATAGGTATTCAATAAATTCTTGTTAATAAATTTTGAAGGGGAAAGAATCCTATTCTCACTTGTGATTAATAAGGCAAGGAACATATTAGAGAGTAGGACTCATGTTTATTCGTTTGATCAACAGGTATTTGTTGAGCAACTACTTTGTGCTTGGTGCAATTTTGTTTTTCTAAGAAAAAAAAATAGTGAGCAAGATTGACAAGGTAATTTCTTTCCTGGAGCTTACATTATGCTGGAGAGTTGGAGAAGAAAACACAATAAATAAGACAACAAATAGGATAATTTCACATTGAAAAACATGCTATGAAGAAAACATTACTGGGACAGAGAATAAAAACAGATCGATGTTGGGATGGGTCACAGAAGATTTTTCTGAGGAAGCAACATTTGATTACAACCTTGAATGCAAAATGTGAAGGAAGAGTATTCTATGTATAAGCAACAACAAATGTAAAGGCTCTAAGTGAAAACCAGCTTGGAGTATTTAAAGAATGGCAAGGAGTCCAGCATGGCAGGCCAAACAAACAGGAGAATAGTAGGAAAGGAAATTAAAGAGTTAGGCCCAGATGTGTTGTAGAACCTAGAAAAGCATAATAAAAAAGTATAGATTTTTTTTCCAAAAAGCAAAAGCAAGCTGTTCCAAGTTTTAAAGAGAGGAGTATTCATCACCTCTAGCTGTGAAGGTAAAGAAAGACATATGGTAGAAAGATGGAGAGCAACAGAGGCAGTGAGCAAGAGTAAATGTAGGAAGATCAGTTAGGAAGCTAGCGCGGTCATCCAGGAGAGAGGCAACAATGGCTAGGTGTAGGGTGGTATAATTAAGATGCTGAAAAGGGACAGGTTCCAGTCTATAATAGCTATAAAACTGATAGGACTGGCAAATGATATGGATGTGATGGGTGAGGTAAACAGAGGAATCAAGATAACTTTTTCTTCTGAACAAATAAGTGTTTGGTAGCTGGTTCCATTACCTGAGTTGGTCAAGCATGTGCCAGAAGCAGGTTATGAGCCAGGGGAATTAAGACCTTGGCCTTGGGTTTGGTAAACTTGACATTTTTATTAGACAGGAACTTAAATATATAAATGTGAAATTTAGGAGAGAACACAAAATAATAAGAATTACAATTTGATGGGTAGAAGCTACTAGTTATAAAAGACTTGTGCACTGGTTGAAGGACTCTGACCAAAGACCAAGTTCCTCCTCATCTCCACCCATCCATCCTTGGTGAGTGAGATAGAACTGTCCTCAGACTGACCTGCCTTATGACAGAGGATGCTTATAGCAGCAACAGGGGTGACATGCTCCTCTGTTTCCATTCAGGGGAAAAAAATGAGAACTCTCTCCTCTCAAGCATGAATATAAATCTATCCCTTCAGCTTAATTAGTTCATTGTAGGTCATGTGTTTACCCCTGGACTAAGCAGATCCCCCGAGAATATACACTTACAGCTTAGACTGTCAACGGGATGGAAGAGACATTGAAGAGTCGACTATAATGTCCCTTACAACAAATCTGAAGAAAGAATTAATAGGTATTAGAGAATATAAGGAACAAAGGAGAATGAATTAATAATACCCATAATAATACAATCATTTATTGCACATTTATTTGTGTTACTCCTCTAAAGGTTTTCCATGGACTAACTCCTTTGATCCTCACAACACCCCAAGAGAAAGCTGCTATTAAGTAAACTGCTAAAGTTACAGTTAATAAACGGCTAAAGTGGGATTTCAACCCTCACTCCAGAGGTCACACTCTGAACCAATACACTGTGATTAAAGGGGGAAAACTGAAAGAGAGATGATAGCAAATACTCAGTTGGAAAATTGTAACCAGGAACTTGGCACGCACTGAATTTGTAGTGACGTCAAGAGGATTATCTGAAAACTGTTTAAAGTATGAGACAGGAGAGTGAGTTAGTTGGGGGAGAGAGATACAGATGGAGGATTTATCATTACAAAGCAACAAGGGGTGGGGGGAGTCAAGGGAAAATATATGCAGTGAAAAGAGAGCCCAGCATCAAGGACTGATATTAGAGGAAAAACAGGAAGAACCACTAGGAAAGAAGAGACTGGAAAAGTGAGCAATAAGTAATGACAGTAAATTACACAATTTCTGTATCCTCAAGATCTAGAGCAGTCCTTGCCACGGAGTTGGTGCTTGATAGCTATTTCTCTTTTTGTTGTTGTTGTTTTCTGTTTTTTGTGATAGCGATTTCTTAAAAGAATTCATGAACTCAACTATACTGTGGCTTACTCTACGTTGGTGCTTCTCAAACTTGAGCGGCCATTAGCATCACCTGGCAGGACTGCTAAAATACAGATCGCTAGGCCCCAGCCCCAGAGAGTTGCTGATGATGTGAACGTAATCTGCATTTCTAACAAGTTCTAGATGAGGCTGGATGCTGCCGGATTGGACGCCACACTTGGAGAACTGCTGCTCTAACACGTGGTTGTGACTTCCTTACTGTTTACTCTTCTCATGCTCTCGCTAGCGTCCGTTTTCTGCTTCTTGCCCATGTCTTCAATATTTTGATCTTCACCTTCCATCATGTACAGATCATTCCCAACCTATATTACCTCATTTAATTCTTGCAAAACATCATTAAAGGAAAGATTCTTGTGCCTCTTCTATAGATGAAGAAATGAAGGTTTGGAGAGCATAAGGAAAAAAACACTTTAGTGTTGATTCTATAAACCTAAATTATACAGGGCTAAGCAGTTAAAGTTATTAGGTCCTTTTGCACTTCTTCTTCAATTCCACTTGTTTGATTTCTTCGGCCTCATCAACCAAGAGGTCTTCTTCAACAACCAACAGCACTTTTAATAACTGCTACATTGACCATTATCAAACTATCTTTTGAATCCTTTTGTGGTGGTAGTTGTGGGTTTTTTTGTCTCTCTTAGAATCCTTGCAATTAATCAGTTGGTTTTTCCATAACCTGATCGAGTCTCACACAGTGCTTTGCCTACAAGGACTTCAAAAAATGGTATTAACTGGTGTATTGAATAGAATTCTTCCAGATTGCTACCTACACCTACCTTCTATTTGGCCGTTATCCCTATTCCAGTAAAATATCATATTTCTTTTATTTTATCAGCAAAATAATCCCTTGAAAGTAGAAACTTGGTCTCTCGTCACTAAAACTTCTCTGGTTGTCATGGAGGGTAAAGAAAAATTTACTAATAAAATAAATTGTTTATTGTTTTGGTTTGGTTTTGCTTAAAGAAGGAATCAAGTTTCCTCCTATATTCTCAAGAATATAGCTGTATTCTTAGTGGTATTCTTTCCCTCTACATTACATTATAAACTCTATAGGACCTTTGTTAACTTAAAATCAGAGAACCATGGATTCTTGAAACTCAGTGACAATTTGTCATTTGTTTCCTAGCCGTCCTTATCCAGGTCACTGTGAGGAAACACGGTGCCTGAGAGGAGAGCTGAATGAGCTATAATCATGTAGTTACACCCTGGCAGAGTTTAGATTACAGAAAAGTCCAGATTTCCCTACTATCAATCTTGTGTACTTCCTACTATCCAATAAACTAGTAACTCTAAAATCCTAGTCCAGCTCCTAAGTTCTAAGATGTCCAAACTTGAAGTAGATATGTGAATTTTTTTTTTGAGAGACCAGGTATCTTTTTTTTTTTTAATTTTACTTATTTATTTGAGAGAGAGAGAAAGAGCATGAGCAGGGGGAGGGGCAGAGGCGGAGGGAGAAGCAGACCCCACTGAGCAAAGATACACCCCCTATGCTGCCCGGACGTGGGAGTCGATCCCAGGACCCTGGGATCATGACCTGAGCCGAAGGCAGACGCTTAGCAAACTGAGCCACCCAGGGGCCCAATGTGTGAATTTTGAATCAGACATTATGAAGACAAAAAGAAAAACAGAAGAGATTAAAAAAAAAAAAGGCCCCTATGAGACGCTCCTTGTCCGGCATCTCCCTACCCCTCCCCGTTTTGTCACTCTTCCCCACTAACTGCATCCCAAGGCTGTGGTCTCTTCCTGGTGCCTGCTTCTGCCTCAGGGCCTTTGTGCCCGCATTCCCTTTTCCTCTGGCTAACTCCGGCTCGACCTCCCGCCTCAGTCTAAATAACCTCCCATAAGGTGAAATCCAGCCCTGTTATTGTCAGCTGCCAATGCCTTGCCACAGATACCAGCTCCAAGAAGATGTTCACCAGCCTGTTGTGAAGTGAGAAAAGAAATAAAGAAAATAAGGACAATGTAGTCAGATGTTAACTCAGTGAATTCAGTTCAAAGAACTATATTTTGTTCTGACTTGGTATCCATCTTATATTCGGAGAATTAAATATCTTTTCATTCAGGAAATTAGCACAGATTACTTAATGTCCTTCCTTCCTGAAACAAAAATTGAGCCACCTTGATCAAAACCGCTAAATACGTTTTTCTCTTCCTGAATTCTAAAAGTCTTGGAATTGCATATCCCTTATTCAGAATTACTGTGGCGGAGTGACGAAGGTGAGAAGGAACCGAAGAACATGAGTATGTAAGCAACTTGGTGGTGAAGACCCTCTGCCTTTCTTCCTTCTTTAAGCAACTCAGGGCTTGGTGTAGGGTTTGAAACACAGGAGTTTCTAAGCTGATGCCCCTGACTCTGCTCTCATATTCCTTACATTAAAAAAAATAAGTCCTTTGGGATAATTTATGCAAAATTCTATGTTCTACTTTAAGAACTTTTTTGACCTGTGCATGTAGAAAAATGTAAAAAATAAATGAGAAAGTGGCATGTTCAAAGAGAAGCTTTTAAACAAATGTTCAAGCAAAGTGTTTCTGTGTTATCATTGATTAAAATAAAAAGGAACAAACCGAAAGCTTTAAAAGGAGTCGTCCCTTGAAACCTTTTATATACATACTGCAAAAAAATTCTATTCTGAAACAAAGGCGGGTCGAACCCGCTTACTCATTACAAAAATGGTCAGACCCTGTGTCTTATTCAGATGGGAAGGTGACCATTTGAGGTCTCAAATAGCCATTGTGACCACCATCTGTAAAATCATTTCTCTGAAAACTGGCTACCTCTAGGACACAGATTCTGCGTAATCTCACAAAAGATGGTAGACAAATCCCTTTAGGAAAGATTTAAATAACGAGCCGTTGCATACCACTTTTAGAGTTTCTCACATGCTTTGCCAACACTCAAAATCTATCTTAACAACCAATTGATGTGTTCCCACAGGTTAGAATATTCCTTTTCTTCTCCACCAAAAATGATCTTATGCGTACGACCAGTTTTGCAAGTAGCACAAGGGATTCATTCTTTTGATAACACAGGATTTCAAATTCAGAACTGTTGAATTGCACAGGAATTGTTCCAAAAGAATTTGGTCACTTGGTGCAGCTTATACTGTACACAACAGATAGACTCCACAATGAAACACCTGGTAAAGGGCATATTTGAATTCGTAAGCTTTCCTTTCTTCTGTAGTTTTACCCTTTGGAAATCCATGCAACTGCTCTTAGGCAGAACATGTAATGTGGGGCCTTACATTACCTCAATATTCCTGTTTGTATGCCTGTTTTGATACAGTCACACTACAGGGCTACTATGAAAAATAAGTTTAGAAATGCAATAAAAATTTTGTAGTCAACTAAAAGCAAAACTTATACTGAAATCAGTGTAATCAACCAGATAGAGTATACCTACTATGTTTCAAGTTAATGTAAATTAATTTCAAAAGGGAAGGAAACAACACATGAGACAATACTTCATCTCACTCAACAAGTATTTATTTACCACCTACTATGTGCCAGACAGTCTGTCAGACAGTGGCTTTAGAGCAGTAAACTACACACAACCCCAGCCTTCACGCCGCTTAGTCTCTAGGAGGGAAGGTAAATGAATGAATAGTTAATGTTCTATTCAGTGCAAGATGTGTTCTGGGAACACAGGGAATCAGCGTAGAACTCATACGGAAAGTATCGGGAAGGCTTCGTGTGGAATGGAACTGAACAATTTAGAGAGCAGTCGAAGTTGGTTGATGTTATGGGCCGAACTGTGTCCCCCAAAATTCATATGCAGCAGTTCGAACCCCCAGTACCTCCAAATGTGGATTGGAGATAGGGTCTTTAACAAAGTAATTAAGAGGTCACTAGGGCCAGCCCAATTCAATCTGATTCATGTCCTCATAAGATGAGAAAATAGGACTCAGACACACACAAGAGAGACCATGTGAGGACACATCTACAGTCCAAGGAGAGAGGGGTCTTGGAAGAAATCAGCCCTGCCCTACCGACTGCTTGATCCAGGATTTCTAGCCCTCAGAACTGTGAGAAAATAAATTCCTGTTGTTTAAGCCATCCAGTCCGTGGTTCTTTGTTATGGCAGCCCTCGCAGACTCGTTCAGTTGATAAAGGACTTTCTAAACAGAAGGAACAGGAGGAGAAGGCACCCTGCGGCTTGGAGTATGAAGCAGGGAGCGGCAGCAAAGGACCCTAAGGAGAGCACAGGGTCCTGCAGTCCCCTGGCCTCCTCCCCGCGGGCCAGGGTACCAGGTCCTGGCATTCACACTTGACCCGAGGGTGAGAGGGCACTGTCAGAGGCTTTTAAGTGAGATTACATAGTAATAGCTTACATTATATAAAGTTGACTCTGCCTGCAGTGTTGATTATCGATTATCTTAAAGCAAGACTCTAGTAGCTGAGAGACCAACCAGAAATTTATGGCAATAATTCAGATGAGAGATGACAGCAACCTATAATACAATGGAAATGAGGGGGGAAAAAGTAAACTTGAGACACAAAAGAACAATGTAATACAAAATAAACAAAAAAAGCTATAGAACAGAAGATGAAAACAAAGTTGTTCAAGCCATCTCTGAGCCTCCCCCACACTGTCACATTTCCACCCCAGTGGTTAGTCTTCTCAAAGTAGTCACATTTATAATGGCAGAAAAAGCAAACTCCATTTTCATTAGTTAATATATTTGGCAGCATCTCCTAAGGCACCTGCCAACACCAGTGTATCTCAAGCTTATACTCTTGAACTCTGAGACCCGGGAACACTAAATTCATTCACACTTCTAAAAAGAACATGGGTTGAGGCATATTCTCTAAGACCTGTATTTATAACACTGCCCAGAAGTGTTCTATTTTGTATGTGTGAAAATTGCCAACGGAATACTCACATACCCTCTTAACTTGTACCTCCAGCCTTGACATCCCTGAGGAAGAATAAACTGCCTTCTAAATATAGTTAGCCAAGAGAAAGCAGTGGGGGAGGAAGCGAGAAGCCGGGAGGAAGCGAGAAGGAGGAAGGAGGGGAAGTGGAGGGAAAGAGAAAGAGAGAGAGATTGTTTTTCCCCCCACCAGTCTGACTGCTTAGCCAATCTCTTTCTCTAAACAACCTACTTTTAGTGCAAAAGAATGGGATTCCTCTCTCGGCTGAGAGTCCAATCCCTGGCTGAATCTGTATGAAGTCAACGTGTCTGGTTTTGTTAGGCCCTCTGCACACAGATAAGCAGGAGTTAGCAAGAAATACGGAAAGTCGGTGAGTCTCACACATGAGAAAACTCTATTTGCCGTGTTCAAATATTGGAAGGATTTATTTTCATTATCCCTCTCTTCAGAGCACTCCATTTTAAATGTCAGTATGCTTTTCAAAACTAAGGACAGGTTTTAGCAAATTACCAATCAAGATTTATTCTTTTATGTCCTGGGTGTTTCTTCCTAAGTGGATTTATTGTAGCCCAGATGTCTGTCTGTCCAGAAGCCAAACTTCTCATGTTCTACATTTAGTGATCATATCCTCTGTCTTATCATATTTCCCAACTGTTGGTTAGTGCCTTTGTCTTCTTTTTAAACACTGTGTGACTTCCCAAACCAGAAAGTTTTTAAGGGAACATCACTTGGTTGTGCTTCCTGCAGAAGCCCAAACACAAAGAGAAATGATAAAGGTCCAGCCCCTGCTTTATTCATAAAACACTTTGCAAAGTGCATTTAGTAATTTGCCATTGTAACCACTGACACCCAGAGCTTTCAGGGCTGAGTTCTGACACTGTATTTAGTTCATTCTTTGACTGCTCAGCTAAAGCTTCCATTTGTATGCATTTATTCTGCTTCACACATTATGTTATCAGTCACTTTCAATATTTCAAAGTCACAGCAGGCTTTTTCTGACACACATTTGTCAGAATGAACTGCCTTGATTGCTATTATTATAGACTACAGTGCCTGAGTAAGGAGAAAAAGCATATGTAGTACCAGAATATTAAAACTGCCTGATAAAACAATAGATACAAGAGAATAAAAATAGAATAAATGCATATAAATGGATGCTTTAAAAGACCAACAAAATGTAGGATTACAAAATAGGCATATAGAATTCAAAAACCCATGAAGAAAAATGTAATAAAAAATTTTTTGCAGCAGATTAGGAGCCGATTGAAAATTCCACTGCCCCAATGTCAGCAAATAAGTGGATATTGTATACTTCCTTCCCAGTAAACAGAGATTTAAGTAGTCTCTGCTAATGGAGGCTGTCATTGAATTCTAGCATGAAATCCACTACTGAACAACAAAGAATGTAATAAAAACACATGCTTTGACCAAAAATAAACTTAATGAAAGCTCTAAAGAAATAACCAGAACTCCAGATCCATTACTCCTTTATCATTCTTGAACTTGTCACCCAACAGAAGACCTGTGTCCCATTTGCCGGCTCTTTGCTCCACCTTTTGACCATAGCCGTATATCAGAACTGCACACTCGGGAAACACCAGAGAAATTGATTTTAGAATCAGAGCACATTAGTGTCTACAGGGATGGATCTCCTTTAGAATTACTTAAATTTCAAGTCTTGCATAAAGCATAAGATAAGAAAATGAAATAAACCATAATAATTAGTTTGTCAAATCTCTTCTTAAAAGTAAATTAATAAAATATGTAAGTCTAAAGCATTTTTATTAATGTCACAGATGAGAAAAACAGAAAAAGCATAGTTGTATTGCTCTTTTCTTCGGGGCATTTATATAACTTTGTAATTTTTTTCAGCCCATGTATTTCTCTACATATTTTTCTAAAGTAAGATTCAAGAAAATATGGGGGATTTAGAAAACCTCTAACTAAGAGACCCACAGTTTGGAAGAAATTATAAAGCCTTTTCTCCAAAAGCCAAAAGATTTAGGTCATATACTTGCTTATTCTGTTTCCAGAAATAAGATTTAATTCCTTCTAAAGAAATTATCTTCAATGTGAATGTTAATGAAAGTTCTGAAATGAGGGATTGTTACTTTAATTTTGCTTGAATCCTCATAATAAAATGTCAAACTCACATTTGGAAAACTTTAGGCTGACCAAATTTTTCTAAGTCACTCATCATCTCACCTACTCATTGTTACGAACTTTTTACAAATATTAATAGTTTTTTGGTGTTTATTGATTCTTCATGGACCATCTGATTATTAGCATAACTCTAGATTTATAGGTAAAAGTCATGACAGTGAAATATACATGGATGGAGTTCAGAAAAATTTTAGAAATATGTTTATTAGTATAACTTCCATATTCATAAACAAGTTTTCTATTAAAAGAATACCCTGTAGGATATTAAAATAATTCTTGAGATTTTTAAGTTATAAAATCATTATGACTCAGAAGGTATGCAAAATATATTGCAAAAATATTTAAATACCTATCTTCACTGCATCCAAAGAAATTTAAAACATTAAGAATTTTACTAAAATATCAATTTTATTTTAGAAGAACAAAATAATTGTTTCTAGGAGTCAAGTATTACTCTCTGAGGAAAAAAAAGAATTTTTTCCTGGAGTCAATAGTCATTTTAGTGAAGTGGTTTTCTTCCTAATTAATGGGTTAGAAGGGATAAATATATTCTGGCTATGTGGAAACAACTTAAATTTATTTTCCATTGAAGAAGTAAATATTTTCAACCTTAATTATATTTCCCAGTGTATGGAGACATTAAAAATAACAAGTGCCATAAAGTGTGAGGATTCAAGGACAAAAAAAAAACCTAATATGTATTAAATAATTTATTTGTATTAATTAACCCAGTTAGTATTTTTGAAAAATCACTGTGTCAGCTTAGAACTACTATAGATGATTATGTTTAAGTGGCCAAATAAAATAAATTTAGTCTGTTTACCAACATATAATTACCTTTATCAAGTAAAATATATGTAGAGTAGATTACACAGTGGAAATTTTAAGATAAATCACCAAAAAAAAGAGAGAATTAATATTTTTAGCAGATTTTTTCATTACAAAATTAAATTCCTCATCTGCATACACACATCGCACTTTACACATTCCTCATCTTTCACACACACATGCATGTGCACACGCGCATGCACACACACACACACACACACAGAGCTCAGTCATGCATTTCCATCCCCATATTTGATTCATAATTACCATACCCAAAATATCAAGGAGACAACCAAGTCTAGCTGTCATTTCAATAGAATATCCCATAAGAAGGTCAGTATTTCTTGGACCTCCTTTTTACACTATGCACTGTTTCAGAAAAGCCTACATAATCAAGTTCTTTGTTCAGGTAGTTCTGAAAGTGTGACTTTTCTCATAGATATTTTACTGCCCTGGGGGAAAGAGGTATCCGTATAGTATCAGTTGGTATGCTCTGGGCCTGTGATATGTACAGGAGTCTGCATCTGAGTAACTCTCTCCACCTGTACATTGATGAGATACTTCTTTAAGGATAAATTCTTCTTTAGCTAGTCCTACCTCCAGGTAATGGTTCATTCATAATTTTATCCCTTTATTCCCATTCACTTCCCATACCCTTTCACCCCCATTAGAATGTAGGCGCAGAAGGATAGAGATGTCTATTTTTTGCTTTACTCACTGTTGTATTCTTAGCATGTGCCTGTCATTAATACTCTTTTGAATGACTGAATAAATATCTGAATTTCTGCTATTTTCCTCTAAGTATGATTATTTTGGATAGAAATACCACTAAGTCCTAAATATTCCAAGTTTAATTTTATATGGTTTTTCACTATAGTCTGATATCTAATTAGCTCCAACTTATATGTACTAAATACTTTTATATCCTGATAGAGAATAAGTCTTCTTATAAGGTTCTGCTAACATTTAACATTACTGTTCCTGACGATATTGTAACAGGAATGTGACTATATCAACCAGAGTTTGTAAAATACCATCATCATCTTTCTGAAGGCAAATATTAACCAAGCTCTTCAGTTCAGTATTTTGTAGACTTCATACATTTGATATAGCCAATCACTCTTTACGGTTTGCAATATGCTGCATGTCAAAACATGTTCTTGATCATTTTCCTTGAGATAACTGCACTTACAAAGTACTGTGTATCTAGTAAACTTTTAAAAGTGTTCATGGAATAGAATTAACCCTTACATGTGGCTATGCATTGTAAGATTCACTTTGGTGTTAAATTTAGCAAACTAATGAAGACTTGGACAAACAAAGAAACAAAAAATATTACCCAGCACTCATATTCAGAAAGCAGAATGTTCTACTTAAGTCTCTCCTTGGGGGACTATCTGAAAACTACACTGAAGGCAGAAATCTATACTTGGATCGCCTAAAATACAAATTTCTTATAGAACCTAATACAGCTGCCAATTTACTTTTGAGGGCAATCAGGATGTTCATTAGTAATTGAATTGAAGCAGAGAGGAACTTCGTTTGTACCGAGTCAGTGACCTGGATCGTTTTCAGAATGAGTATTGAGCTGAAATGGACCATTTGTGCCTACTTCCTTTGGGATCCTGTACAAAAAGATTATTGCTCTTACCTTCTACTAATAGTGATAGGGATTTTCAGGAGCAGAAAACAAGGCTTTATGTTTACTATTTGTAACTTAGGGTGATATTTATATGTGATTTTTGATTACTCTTAGACCAGGAGATAAACCTTATCATTTTGAACTTGAACCTATTGAACTGATTCCAACACCTTCAGTGGGTAAGTAATTGAAATATGATGATGGTACACTGGGGTGAACCAAAGTTTTCAGAAGTGGAGAAAGGAGATAAAAATTAAATAGATATATCTGGAGCATGGTCAATAGAAGTTGGTATAAAATTACAGAAACATTAGCAAATTTTAAAGTGGTGTTTCTATTGAGTACTGAAATAACACCACTCTAATAATTTTAATAGCAAAAACCTATATAGGGCATACTATACCAGGTACTATTCTAAGACCTTTACATGTATTATCATGTTTATCTTCACAACTATCTTACTTGCAGAAGAAAAAAATGGAGATTACAAAGAGGTTAAATAATCTGCCCAAGATCCTAGGAGTAGCAAGTGATGGATCTGGGTTCAGACCTTGAAAGTCTGGCTCCAGAGTCTATGCTTTTAACCACCAGACTCTCTTACCAGTCTGGAGGGGTGGTGAGATGGGCCACCACGATTATAGTGCTTTCAGATTCAGAGTTACCTCCAGGGAAAGAATTAGTCGTAAGGGATGAAGATGCTCACCTGAATAGCAGCATCCTCACCATCAGGGCGCAAGAACAGTTTTAGTATTTCATCATGCCCCATGTCCAGTGAGTTTAAATAGAAAAACTGAACAAAGCAACTGAAATAACTACTTTTACCCAAAATTTGTGCAAGAACTTGAGAGCACATGTTAAAGCTCTGTGACCAGTTAACAGAGACTAGCAAAATGGATCAAGTGTCCTCCACACTTCTCTGGCGACCCCAGGGCACTGGAGCATGCCCTGAAATGGGGGCCCTAGCAGGTGTAAGGGAGAGCCTGCCTCACATCAGTAGCAGCACTAGCAGCAGGAAGACATTCTCGCACAGCAAATTAGACATCAGCTCTGGCAGCAACAACAGGGTGAAGGAGGTACATTCTTCAGACTTCCATGGTGCTGAAGGCCATTAGGATTGGGCAAAATGTGCCAAGAACTGGAGAACTGGAGAGAAAGGGCCACATTGCCTCTCAGAGTCCAAGAGGTCTTACAGAACTTTCACAGGTGATTCCCAAAACTAACTGAAAAGAAACCAAGAAGCTGGAGGATGAACGAGATGAATCCTGCTTGAATCCAAAATTGTCATCGCACCTTCCTCGCTGGGTATAAGGGAAATAAGGTGGGTGGGTATAAGCTGAAAATAACAGATTACATATTCATCCACAAGTCATTAATAATCTTTTTTGGTGTATTTGGGGGATAGGGTCATCCTATCGTATTTAATAAAAAAATAAATATTATACATACTGAAATTCAGTTTGTCAAGTAGAAAATTTTGATATGAAAAGAAAAAACTTTTATCGGTTAGATGTCATACCTTAAGAAGGGCTGATGAATGCAAGCTTGCATTCCATCTTTTTAGACTTTTTAGAGTTCACGTTTTGCCATAACTTTCTCTGCCCCAGATGATTGGCAGACGAGAGTAAGATATCAGGAAGAGGAGATATAAAGTAGGCAGATTGCAGACCTAAACACAGCTGAGTCATCAGTGAGGATTTCCATTCCTTCCTCATTCTCTTTTAAATTTTAAATAAAGGACTCAGTACTGGGGATGTAAGTGCTAGTTCTCAAATTGAAAACCTTGTCAAGATATGAGAGTTGACCCTTTTGTACTATATTTTAAATTTAAGTTTTAATAGCCTCTTTTCATAATAGAATCTCTGATTTACTAAAAAAAAAGCTTTAATATATGATTCATTATTTCACATTTACATTATCTGCATTGTTATGATAATAGTGTCAAAAATAAAGCACTAGCAGTGATTCTTTCTTTTTTCTGATCCATAGCTGGAGGTCTTTCTAACAAAAAAAAAAAAAAAGGTTCTGGAATAATTAGAGTTGAATTTTAGAACATTATCCATATGAATTATTTCTAACAAAGAGTATTCTCATGTGAGAAGCAGGGGAATCCTGTAATTCCAGCTGCATTTACTCAGTGTTTTAATGTCAGTTAGATTGCTATCCCAGTCAAAATAGCTTCTATATATGTAAAATTATGGTTATTTCTCAAATTATACTGTTTTTTTTTCCTTCAGTGAAACTACATTTAAATAGTGTTATTTTGACTTACTAGGAGACACGTGTAGTCACCTAAAGGAGTTTTATATTCCAAGACAGTGCTTGAAGGAAAAAGAACATTTTCTGTAATTTTGTAATAAGGAAAAAAAAGTAAAAGGGAGACTATTTAATTCAAGTGGATATTTGTGTATTAGAAATGACTGTGGATGAAATAACTTGTTTTATTATTTTGGTTGAAGCTTCTATCAAGAAATGTGAGAAACACTCTTCTTAAATGAGACATGCACCTGCCCCCCAGTGTGTAAGCAACAGTTCTAAGAGATGTAAGGATCAAATTTTTAAATTAAGATTATGTCAAGAATTGTAAAGGGTCTGAAACTTTATATGACTTGCAGGTACCAACCTAGCCTGCCACAGTTTCACAAATGCTGGCAGAAGACACGAGACTTCTGGATCAGAAGTGAAGGATTTTATTACTCATGGCAGAAGGAACAGCATGAGCTGCATGCTTTCAAGTTTTCCTTGCTCCCAAGTCCAATGGAAATAATGCAGAGGAAGGCCCAGATGGATCCTGCTCACAATGGGATTAGGAAACCCTAGTCTTACAAAGGATCTGCTAGAAAACCTCCCCAAACTCTGCCCAAGAGGGAGGCATTAAGTCTATTAACCAGTCAGGAAAAAAATCTGCCTCTATCCCTAAGCCTGTTCGCTAGGCAAACATCCTGGACAAGAGTCCAGGGCAGAAGCTGTTACACAGTGTGTGGAAATCAATGGAGAATTACCCCTCAACAAAATACGACAATAGTGTAAAATATTGTAGCAGAACTTCAGTATTTACAATTCTGTATTTGAGAATTCATTTACCCACTGGCATTTATTTGTGACCCTAAAATCCACGCTGGCGACACTTTCAGATGTTTGCAGACATGTGTGGAGCTGCCCTGACACTCGAGTTCCCAGCTAAGACCAAACAAGGGAACTCGCTGCCTTCTTGTTTTAGCTCGTGTTCTTTCTGTCGTCTTCTAAGTGTCATGTTGTTTGCATTTTTGTGTACTTTGGTGAAATTTGTTATTTAAAATGGCTCCGAATATTGCTGACATACTGTCTAGTATTCCTAAGTGCCGGAAGGCTGTGGTGCATCATAAGGAGAAAACGTGTGTGTGTGAAACAAGCTTCATTCAGGCTCAAGTTACAGCGCTATTGGCCATGAGTTAAAAGTTAGTGAATCAGTTAAGCCTTCTACTCAGGTCACAATCCTAGGGTCCTGGGATCGAGACCTGCTTGGGGCTCCCTGCTCAGAGCAGAGTCTGCCTCTCCCTCTCCATCTGCCTCTGCCCCAGCTCATGCTCTCTCTCTCTCTCCCTCTCTCTCAAATTTATTATAAATAAAATCTTAAAAAAAAAAGTTAGTGAGGGGCGCCTGGGTGGCTCAGTCGGTTAGGTGACTGCCTTCAGCTTGGGTCATGATCCCAGGGTTCTGGGATGGAGCCCCACATCGGGCTCCCTGCTCGGCGGGAAGCCGGCTTCTCCCTCTCCCACTCCCCCTGCTTGTGTTCCCTCTCTCGCTATCTCTCTCTCTGTCAATTAAATAAATAAATAAAATCTTAAAAAAAAAAAGTGAATCAAAAATATATATTACGTACAATGTCATTAAACAGAACAGGCATAAAATAAGGTCACGTGTTTCATGTTTATGAAAACATGATTACCAAAGGCTCACAGGAACCTAACCCCGTATTTCCCCTAGTAGCAATGAATCAGTATGCACTAATTCAGTGTATGCAGCAACTTTACAGAGCATCACTGCCATGAATAATGAGAATCAACTGTACAGTCAGGGATGACAGCAACGCTGCTTCTGCTCTTGTTCCCTCATGGCCTATCAGCAACAAAACAGCGAGAGTGAGCCTTATAAAACTGAAGTGTAATCATGGCTCAGCTCTGCTCAGAGTCCTCCAATGACTTTCCCCTCTGAGGATAAAAAAAAAAAAAAAAAAAAGTGCTCTTACTATAGCATCTGAGCTCCCCCTCTTGTCTCTGTGGCCTCCAGCCTCAGCTTCTTCCACTATCCTTCTCCCTCTTCTGCTTCCCTGCTGTTTATGGAACACTCCAGGCAGGTTCCTGCCTCAAGGCCCTGCCCTTATTTTTCTTCTGCTTACAGAGCTCTCTTTCTTTTTCCAGATACCTCAATGACTAATTTCCTCATCTCTTTCAGGTGTTTGCTAAACACCCACTTCCTCACAGAGGCTATCACTGACCAACTATTTTTTTTTTTAAAGATTTATTTATTCAACAGAGAAAGACACACAGTGAGAGAGAGACCACAAGCAGGGGGAGTGGGAGAGGGAGAAGCAGGCTTCCCGCTGAGCAGGGAGCCCGATGCAAGATTCGATCCCAGGACCCTGAGATCATGACCTGAGCTGAAAACAGACACTCAACGACTGAGCCACCCAGGCGCCCTTGACCAACTATTAAAGTCCCAAACCTGTCCCTCCCAACCCTCAGACTCCCCGTCACCCATCCCTGCTTTATTGTGCTCCATAGCACAGCCACCATCTGACATAGCTTAAATAGTATCTATATGTTTGTTTATTTGTATCCTTTCCACAATATGCAGGGATTATGGCCTGTTTTATTCATGGCTATATACTCAGAATCTAGAACAGTACCTGCCTCATAATAGATTTTTAATAAATATTGGTTGAATAAATGAAATTTTCAAATCCCTTGGACTTTTCCATGACTTTTTTTTTTTTTTTGCAGTACTGTAAACTCTACCTGAATCTGCTTTCAAAGAAAATTCCTGAGAACATTTTCTCAAAACAAATAAATAAGCACTGAGAGAGGCAGAGCTTGAAAATCTTGCTCAGGTTCAGCAAGGCTAAAAAGCTTACTAGGAAAAGGTAGCAGAGTATTTTCAAGCTGTCTTGAAAAGAGAGGAATGGCAAATCTTTTCATTTTTTCCATTGACAACAATGTTTTCAGTAGCATGAGAGTTGATATTAGCCTATCAAAATAACAATATTTTTTAAAACCCTGCTTACTTACAAATGTGCTGTGTCTCTATAATATCTTAAAAAGTGCTTTTTCTTTAGAAAACAAAACAATTAGAGTCTAGCTAAACTGCCCAAGAACATGAACAGTTTCATTTAACTAACTGAGAACACATAGTTTAATTCCTAAATAAAGAAGCAATCTCCATTAATAGAAGGCAGGTCCCCTATAAGCATGTTTCTCTCTGCACCTAAACAGATAGCAAGAGAACTCACTGTGCTTTAGCATGTTGCCACAGACAACCACAGATAAATGGAACAAATACCAAGCAAACTCTGAAACAGACAGTTTGGTTTGGTGTTAACTCTGATTCTGAGTTTCACCATCAGGTGGTTTTCTCATACTATTTTAATCCAAATTTCTCTGAGCCTCACCGATTGGGGAGTGCAAAAAGGGCCACATCATCTATCAAACATTCAGATTCAGTAGCTCATGCCCTATTGAACATAGGACCTCCAACCTCCCTCCTGTTTCACATCATTATTATATGTGGGTTATTTGGGGTGTGCCTGAAGAATCCTGTCAAGGTTTTCTATCTGCTCATATCCACCAAAACCATCTGAGGGCAGCATTTTGGCTGCTTAAGATCCATCATAAAAACACACATCTACATCAAGGGTACAAACCATTGACAGCCAGAGCTGAGACAATTTTACCATAGTCCTCGCTAGGCTCAAACCATGCTACAGCCCAAGTAAGAATTCTGCTCTCCTGAGCTGGGTCACACGTGGACACTTCGTGAGAACAGCACTTCTGTCCACTTCTGCTGTCATCCTCTCTGTGTAAAGGGTTTGAAGAGGAATACATTTTGGCAAATTTAGAAGCACACATATATACATACATGTATATAGCTATAATATGGCCATGGGGTAAGAGCCATAAGATACAAAGCACTTCTGGAATATGGAGGACATAGATGACTTTATAAGGGAAGGTCTCATGATGGAAGGAGCATTTATGTAGACCTCAGTCAATGGGTAGTCTACATGTATCATCTTATTATTTAATCCCTGGCTACAAAATCCCTTTCTTCAGTTTTCCTGATTCCTGTATTTCAAGATGGCAATCTAAAACTTTAATGTATTTCTGGACTCACTTGAAAAATGTTCTCATATAGAAAGTAGTTACATATGGTGTCTCACTGAGAAGATATTAGAGTCTATGCTTTGGTTTATGCTATTTGGAGTAGTCTTTTTCATACATCACCTAGTTTAAAAAAACATTTCTGCTCAAAAATATCCTGCATTTATGGAACCTGCATTCTAGTGCTATAGAGGACAATACTGCAAGATAAGTAGAAAAATGAGTGGGGTGAGTTGTGGGTCAGTGATTACTAATTTATTTACAGTGGTCAGGGATAGACTCTCTGAGTGACATATGAACAGAAAACTGAAGGCAGTGAAGGAGCAAGCCACTCAGATATCGGGGGAAGAGCATTCTAGATGGACGGACTAGCTCTCCAATGTCCCTGAGTTGGGGAGTGATTGGTGTGCTCAAGATAAAGGAAGGAAGTAGAGCAAAATGAACAAGAGGGACAGTGGTAGGAGTTGAAGTCAAAGAGGTAGCCTGGGATCAGATCATACGCAACTTTATGAGGCCTTTGTCAGGACTGTGCTTTTAATTTAAGTGAGATGGAAAGACATTAGAAGTTCTGAGCAGAAAAATGGTGCTATCTGAACACAGGCTTAAAAACCTCACAGTGAATGCTTTGCTGTGTGCAAACTGAGGTGGACAAAGTGGAAGCAGGGAGACCTACTAAGAGGCTCCTGCAACATATAATGGTGACTTGTCCATAATGGTAGTAGGGAAGGGTATGTGAAGTGGTCCAATTCGGAATAAATAAGAGAATTTGCTCTTAAATAATGGGATTTGAAAACAAGAAGAGTCAAGCATGACTCCAAGGCTGTTGGTATGAAAAACTAGAAAGGTAGAGTTGTCATTTAATGAGATGGGAGACCCACAGGAAGAACATGCTAGGGTGGGTGGGGATGTAAAAATTGGAAGATCAGTTCTGGAAAATGAAACCTTTCAGGTTTGGGAGTTTACCTGATTTGGGTTAGATTTGCCCTTGTTCTGCAGCTGGTTAGCTGTACGATCTTTGGCATTAACTCAACTCTTCTGAGGCTCGGTTTCCTTATCTGTGTCAGGAGGATAACAGAACCCAACGTGTAGAATAGAGTTGGGAGGATTCAAAAAAGAAGCGTAAAGTACACAAAACAAAGTTGTTTTAGAAGCTAAAGTTGTAATAGAAGCTAAAATGAAACAAAACCAAATATATATAAGTGACTAATAAGTGGTATTTATCCTAATCTCCTTCATGAGATTAGGTGTGAGGTCTCATACAGCATTATGAGAATTATTTGCAGAAAACTTTCTAAGATTGTGTTTTAAAGAGATGGATTCTAACTCAACACTTAAGAAAGGGGATCTTCATCCCATATCATCCAGTTTCTATGTTCATCATAGCAATTTGTCCTTTACTTTTTAACTCCTGTTCTGGTTTTACTATTGTCAGTATTCTGTGCTCTTTCATAGATGTTTTATTGTTTTCTTATCACTTAAAGCCAGAAAGCGAAAACATCAACCAGTTTGGTGGAGACTTATATACAAACCAGTAAATACTCTCTTGGTTTTATTCTTTTGGAATTTATGTAATGCCTCAGATCATCAAACCATCAAAATACTATTCGGATTTATTTGCCTCATGTTGTTCTCCAAAATTACTAATTCATACTCTGCTTTCGAAACATCTTGTTTACTCCTAATAGATTATTATTACCAGTGTGATAGTGTCTAGTACAATTGGCTGGGATTAAAAACCAAACAGACATCTTTGTCCTCAGAACAGACTGACCTGACGTATTACCCTGGAGGGCAACGATAGGGTTTGATTCCAGCTCAATCACTCCACCGCCAACATCAGGGCCTGTCAGCTGCCTACCTTTCCTAGATACAAGTTTCTTCAAACTGCACTTCACTATGTCTTTTCTTCAGTCATCCTTCCTGCTTGTTAATGTGACATCCTTCAGCCCACCTGAAGGTGGAGCTTTTATACATACTCATCTCCCATTCTTGTCACAAAGCTAGCCCACAGACAGCAGTAAGGACTGTTTCACTTCCGGTGCCCTCTGTCTCCTCAAAACAGGTTATTTGTTGTTACACTTGGCACCTCAGTCAGGTGCCAGTGAAATACCTTTTAAAGCCTGTTTTGAGGGTGCTGGGTGATTCAGTTGGTTAAGCGACTGCCTTCGGCTCAGGTCATGATCCTGGAGTCCCAGGATCTAGTCCTGCATTGAGCTCCCTGCTCAGTGGGGAGTCTGCTTCTCCCTCTGACCCTACCCTTCTTGTGCACTCTCTCTCTCACTCTCTCTCAAATAAGTAAATAACATCTTTAAAACAATTCTTAAAAAAATAATAAAGCTTGTTTTGATAACTAAGTATTTTGAGTTTCACACTTACTGAGTTGTTTGTACCACATCTTTTTGTGTCTTCTTGGAGATTCCTCCTCTTAAATTTCCAGCTCCATTTTTCACCATAGCCACATTGATGCACCCGCTGACTCCACTTTTGGAGGACATTTAGCATTCTTGAAGAAATCCCTGAATTGACATTCATCATATTTTTTGCTACTGCCTTCCTAAAATACCTCGATTCCTCACCCATATGAAATTTTACTCAGTTTCCAAGATTCAGTTCTAATATTGCTTCTTCCTTGAAGTCATTTCATTCTACACTGACTCATCCCTACTGCACTCATCAGAGGAGATCTTATAACAAGAGTACTTGTGTGCATGTCCTCAACTGACCATAAGCCCCTGCGGGGCAGGCATAATAACTGGCTTATATTTTCCTTCCCAAAATGCCTTGAATGTAATAAATTGTCTGCAAATGTCTGTTGAAATAATACAGTTCTTTTCTTAATATTGTCATTTTTTTATCTGCTATGTCTTCATTGTCAGCATTGTTCTAGCATAACTGACAGTCCAGGTCAGTTTTATGCTGCTAAATGCAGTTTTATTAATTCAACAAATTGGAGCATTTTTATATGACTTTTAATGAATTTGGACTTAGGAATGTATGAATTAATGTGTAATTCTTTTCATAGAGGAGCTTACAATATAGAAGGAAAACCTGGCAAGTAAGTAACATATGATGCGACATGCTGACAACTGATGAGTAAATAATTAAAATATTATGCATCATGTATATTGGGATGCTAGTGATAGTTTTCAGAGTGGTATTTGAGCAGCTAAAGAGTTTCAGAGGAAGATGGTGCTTGGGTGTTGTTATGTGGGGTTTGGCCAATTGAGCAGTACAATAAATATTTTAATCACCTGAAACAGTGCTTTGCGTGTGCAAGGCACCCAATCAATGCTGTTTATTGAATTAATTATATGGTGGCAGCTAGAATGGAAGTTTAAAAGACAGCACCCAGGTTTGGCTACTAGGAAGGCTCTTATAAAATGCACTATGATGTTGATACAGTTTTCCTGCCTTACTGTACACTACAGCTTTCAGTCACTTGTATCCTCATCGGAGGACTCCCTGGGTCTACCATAAATAAGGTGATGAATGAGACCAAGTAATTTCCCAGATTATTAAGATGGCTTCCTAACAGCAGTTTCCAGAACCTTCCTTAAAAAACATAGCTACCTTTAAGAATGAACCTACAGCATTTATGTAAGAAGGAAACAAAATCATTATGAATTTTTTTGAAAATTAGAACACTTCTTCAAATGATTGTCAAATTTCAGGTTGGTATCAGATGTTATCATTTTAATTGCAATGAAATAAAAACTTTTCATTCATCAGGCAGTAACTTGTTAATTGAACAAACATCTATTGAAAGCCTATTATGTGACGGTTTCTTTCCTAGGATCCAGAGATACAAATAAGATGACCCTCACCTCCAATTGGTTTATTTCAGCTGACTGGGAAATAAATAATTAGAACAATTCAACAAATCACATGAAAGGTTAAGTTAGAGATGTACATTGGTTTTTAAAGAGAACAGAGAAGAGGCTCTAAATCAGACTGGGAAGCAAAGGGAGGTTCTTGAAAGAATAGCGTGTTGCAACTGATTTTGAAATGCAAAGACAGGCTAACATGGCATAGCTATTAGATAGTAGAACCATTTGGCCAAATGCTTGTAGATTTCCATTATAACAGATTTTCTTCTTCTTTCTTTCTTTCTTTTTTAAATTTATGCTCTTTATGGCCTTAGTGATAACCAGGAGGTACCAACTATGTAGAGGGCTTATCTCCACTGCCTTTGAAGAATCATAATTCTAACATGAAATACCTTTTATGGGCTTAAATAATCAAAAGAGAAATCTGCTGAGATGGGTTTCATAGAGTGCAGTGGCTTTAAGGGCCATGAGTCCTAGGATAAACCATCTTGTCTTGTCACAGAGGCGCCATGAAAATAAATCAGTGTTATTTCTATTCCCAAAAACATGTAAACATGTGTGCTCTTACCAGGGTTTGCATGAATATACCGATTAATGTTTTAGCCATAAAATTTACAGAGTAAATTCTCATATAAATATCATAAGAGCTTTTATTCTCTGATAAAGATGAGATCAAGCAACTGAATTTATTGAGCCACATAACCATTGTTTCTTTTGTTTAAACTCACCATGTGACCTGACACTTAACAGAATACAGAGTAGCACCAACACAGTACCTGGAGATGGATGCCAAGGATTTCTCACGGAGAAATTGAAAAACAGTGGTACACTGTAATGCTATTTCTTTTCAAGAGAATCAATGTAGCATGCCTTTCACCTTTATTATCTTTAAGATGTTTCCGTAAACTTGGGGTGCTTATAAAATGAGCATTTTTCTCTTCATACTAATCATGGATACAATGATTGTTATGTAATAACTGTAGCCAAATAGCTTCTTATCATTTTAGTTTTCTGTCACTTCAGGTAATTTGAACAATTTTCCATATACCTAAAGCTTTCCCTTCAAATATTCTACCCTTCCCTGTCTTTACAAACAGACTATTTTAATCTGGGATGATCATTATGAAAATGTATTCTTTTAATGTGTCTTTATACTATGATGCCATTAGGCATTACTGAGATGTGCATATTTTCTTCCACATTTGATGACCTTTGAGTTCTTTTTCTGATTTTCATATTGCTTCTTTTTCTTTGCTATCAGACAGTTTGCTCTTGATTCTGTAATTGCTATTGTCGTCTCCCCCTCAGTGCTCCCTTTTATGAAAAAAATGCTATTTCAAGTGAAACTTATTCAGGCAAATATTAATTGAGGATATACTATGTATTATTAGTCACTCTCCTAAGTGCTAAGGATTAAATGATAAACAAAACATGGTCTCAGTCCTTAAAGAACTATCAAGCAAAAAAGAAATAGAGATATTAAAAAAGTAATTACAATTCTTTGTGCTAATTGTGACGAATAGGATTTTATTCTATGGACAATGTGTCTCGCTTTTCCCTAGCTTTGCCATTGTGTTATGGCCCCAGGCAGGATTGAAGGGCTCGGCATCAGTGGACTAGGGCAGAATTCAGAACAGAGTTGTTTGTAATGCATCTCTCATGAAGAAAAATATATGCTATAAAATACAAACACATCTGTGTAAATTTGGCTAAAATAAGAAGAAATTACTCTTAGACCGAGGACACTATCCTAGTATATGAGCTTTGCATATTTACTTGTGACATCTGTTTTAAACATTTAGGGTCTTATTTTGCTATATCTGTTTCTGTAGTGGATATAAAATGGTTTAAGCCTAATGAATTACATCCCAGAGAGTGAAGCGTAAATGCATTTACTACGAGAATTTATGTTGTATCATGTCATATTATGTTTTATTATAGTACATCATGTTTTATCGCTACTATGTTTGCATTATTATTTAGTATTTTCTAATGAAAAAATTTCAAAAATAGTATTAGATAATACAGATAACCTCTGAATTAATGTGGGGTCATATTTCTAAATATGCTTTCTGTATGAGATAGTTTGTGCTTATGATGGAACTCTGCTTGTAAACCTTATAATCATGCATGGAAAATATGCCCCTGAGCATTAAAGTGTCAACCTACCAAAAATTTCTGGTGGCAAACACATTTATTGTCTTTTCGTATTTAATATTCTTAGCATAGCATATAATATACAATGCATAGCATAGTAAATATTGGTTACTTAGAATTATCATCATTATCATTAAAAATAATATGCCACCAGACTTAGTTTGGTACTCTACTAAAATTCCTACACGTTTGGAAAAAAAATTTTAATGATACACATGAATTAATTACACCAATGTCAGTAAAGTAAGAAAATAAACTGTAATATAGTCAGTCTTTCAGCCGGCTGAATTTCAATTTAACCTCAAGGTTAGACTTCTGTCTACTTTGCCCATTTCCTTACATAATATTCACATAACAATACTCTTACCAAGTACATCTTCTACTTCATGTAATGATTTTCAAGGGAATGGATGGAGAAGGTACACATCCATTTCTCTCAGTAGTGTGTATAGTTTGAAGTGACTCCTTCTCAAAATTTTTATATTTGCACTCCACATTTCTTCCACTGGGCTCCCACTCTTCCTGAACCACCTCTTTTACACATTGCACATAATAAAATCATACTATAAAATTTGAAGATGATTTGGGACTGGAACTTTTTTCAAAGCACCAGTTACTAATTGGCTATTGTGACTATTTTCAAATACCATTGATATACCTTGAAACATCTACTTTCTAGAAGTATAACTTTTTCATGAACTGCTCAGGATAAATTAGTAGCAAAACATAAACTTAGTGATTAGAGTCATATAGAGTTTTTGCGTATAAACCAGTAAAGTTTGCCAAAAATAATGATTTTTCACATTTGCAACAATTTTTTAAGTCATTCTTCCTTGAGCCAGTTACAGTTCTAGAACAATTATTTTTTGGAGCCAGTGATGCTCTGGTTCAGTACTTATCAGCATTGATATGTGATTATGTCAGGAGACCATTTCTGTGAACCCTGAAACTTAAGGTGATATTAAGCCAAATTTAAGGAAACTAAAATCCTATAATGAATTCATGTCTTTCAGCTTAAAACTGTTTCCTGTACAATAACAGAGACCCAAGGGGGAACAGCAAGAGTTATATGGCCTCTAACATATTGATAAAGAGAATAGCAACTATCTGTAGTGGCCAACCCATCACCAAACCTTCCTTGCCCTTCACAAAAAATCCTGGCCCCCTAAAACCTAGCTTGATGGTTTATCAAAACAAAACTTTGAATGTCCAGAAATTGAATTACTTGCTTGTGTAATAAGTGGGCTACACAGATACTTTCACATAATATCCAGAAGAGTTCTAGGATATATCAATGTCTGCCCCACTGCCACACAGTGGAGGCAAGGAAAGGTGGGGTTTATTAGTCAGGATTATCGAGAGAAACAGAACTAATTGTGTGTGTGTTTGTGTGTGTGTGGAGAGAGAGAGAGAGAAAGAAGGAGAGAGAAAGAGAGGAATGAGGAATTAGCTCACACAATTATGGAGGCTGAGAAGTCCCAATATCTGCCATGTCAAGCTGGAGACCCAGGAAAGCCAGTGGTATAACTCAGTCCAAATCCAAAGGCCTGAGAACCAGGGGAGACGATGGTATGAATCTCAGTCCAAGGGCAGGCAAAGATGAGATGAGATGCCCCAGCTCAAGCAATGAGGCAGAAAACAAGGCAAATTCTTTTCCTTTGCTTTTTTGTTCTATTCAAACCTCCAATGCCTTGGATGATGCCTACCCACATTGGGGAGAGGAATCTACTAGAGGCCAGGGGTTCAAATGCTAATATCATCCAGAAACACACTCACAGAGATACTCAGAAGTAATGTTCAATCTGACTCTGTGACCAGTCAAGATAACAGGTAAAATTAACCATTACGTATGGCTAGACCAAGTTCTAGGCAATTCATCCCCATGTTTCCACTAAAAACAAGGCTATTTGGGGCGCCTGGGTAGCTCAGAGGTTAAGCATCTGCCTTCGGCTCAGGTCATGATTCCAGAGTCCTGGGATTGAGGCCCACATCAGGCTCCTGGCTCAGCAGGGAGCCTGCTTCTCCCTCTCCCTCTGTCTCTGCCCCTGCTCATGCTCTCTCTCCCTCTCTCTGTATCTCTGTGTCTCAAATGAATAAAATCTTTTAAAAAAATAAAATAAAATAAAAAGTCTATTTGTATTTATTTTAGATGTACTCATTTTCCAAATAGGTTTCATTTTAAATGAAGCTAATATCATTTGAAAATGAGTCCATCCAATGCCACCATGTTTTAGAACAAAAAATAAGAAAAAATTAGCAATGAATCAGAATCTTTCAGGCAGATCAAACTTTGCCGAAGGCAGCCTCATGTGTCTTTATTTTATAATCAAACATTCTGTGAGAGTATATACGAATTTATGAGCACAAAGACCTGAGAGGAGCCAATAAGATAGCAATGGAAGGCAGTTATTTTGGTTTTGTTTCTGGTGTTTCTATAGAAACTTGTGGGGAGGGAATCAAAGTATCTAAGGAAAATACACCCTAAATTTGAAACTATACTTCAGAGTAATTTAACAGGGAAGATGCTGAGACTTTGGCAAGAGGACATTATAGAACTGGGTTCAGAGTGCCCTGCTGTGTTTTGCTGAGGCAAGGCAGAAACCACTGTGAGTAGAGTGAGGTTCTAAAACCCCGTATATTGGGGCGCCTGGGGGTTCAGTCGATTAAGTGTCTGCCTTCAACTCGGGTCATGATCCCAGGACCCCGGGATCGAGCCCAGCATCGGGCTTTCTGCTTGGAAGGGAGCCTGCTTCTCCCTCTTCTCCTGCTTGTGCTCTCTCTCTCTCTCACTATCTCTGTTGCTATCTCTCTTTCAAATAAATAAATACAATCTTTTAAAAATTTTAAATTAATTAATTAATTAAATAAAACCCTGTATATTGAAGAGAATGATTTAGGTCCAGACTTTAGACTTAGACAATTTGGTATACATGGAAGGCTTTTTCCTTAATCCTGCAGCCTAAGAAAGTTAAATGTGTTATCCAAAAGATACTTCCCCCCATGTGAAACTTTCAGTAGTCTTAGGACATGAGCTCTACGTTGACTGTATGGTATTGAACCCACTGCAACCTTGGCCAGCATCTTCCTGGGACAGTACAGTGGAAAGAATCGTACACTGATTTGCTTGAATAAACTATTAGAGACCATTAGCAGAGTCTTGATGATTAAAATCAACCTACATTAATTTTCTAAACTTTATTCAGTTATAAAGATAAGTGATGTTATGACTCATAAACACCATTTTTTCAAAAAAAAAAAAAAGAATCCTACACAAAAAATACCTGGGTGTGAGTTCAACCACTGCTTTTGACCAGTTGTGGGGCCTTGATACATCATTTAATCTCTCTGAGACTCAGTTTCCCCATCTGTAAAATTATAGTAATAATTTCTTTCTATCTCACGGGGCTATTTGTCAAAGTTCAATGAGATTAGGAACACGAAAGCTAGCTGAATACAAAACACTATGTACATTAGCCCTTATTAAGATTATCATAGCAGTACCATCCTTAAATGTAAGCAGGAAAGACCCTGCCCTGAGCTCTGCTCTTTCAAGTACCCCTCCTGAACTTCTTTGTGCTTCTTCCTTTCCCACCCATTGGGGAGTTTGCAGAGTCAAACAGTCATGTCCACCATGAACCAGTGCACCATATTCCAAGGTCCCATCTTCTGGGCCTGGAGGCCACTTCTCCCCAGTTCATTCTCCATACCACTGGTGCAACTCCCCTGGTCTCAAGGGGAGCTAAGGGAAAGCTGTCTGTCGGGGTATGGATGGAGTGTGGATGCGCACCTGGCATTTCACATGTATATTGGCCAGGCCCTCAAGGTGCAGGAAAGAGCTAGAATTGGAAAGGGAAGAGATTGAAGAACGTATCTTATTTTATAATTTGATAGCTTGACTTATACTTTCAAATATTTAGAAACGCGTTTCTACTTTTGCCTCGGGCTACACAAATATTAACTGTTTCATGGTTGCTGTCATAAATCGTTCTGTGGATTTACAACTTATTCCCACACACATTTTTTCTAATTTTAGGACTAACTATTGTTGTTCAATATTTTACCCTGGAGAAGAAAATACCCTACTGTGTGCTGAAATCTTTTTTGAGTTCCTTACGCTGGGCAAAATCCCAGCCATTTCTCCATTTTTATGCGCCCCCACACACACACACACACACTCCGCTTTACTCCTGTGTTCACAGCAGCTACCTCACCAATTCCGAGGTATTCTCTGTTTCATTCCGGGACAGTGTTGCCTGATGGGCACAATCCCCTTCTCACATCAGCTTGAAAAATAAAAAATTATAATCTCTTTTTTTCTTTGGTAGCCAAAAATAAACCCTTTATAAAATGTTACATGTTGAATGTAAAAGGATGATAAGGAGATTACATAGTTTAAGCTTCATAGTGGAAATTGTCTCTGTATGGAATCTCTGTAACAATTTTGTATAATATCCATAAATAGCATAGGATACTATTTATCAGCAGAAGAACTACTCAAAATTACTTTCAGCTTTTTTTTAAGATTTCATTTATTTATTTGAGAGAGAAAGCAAGCATGAGTGAGAGGCAGAGGGAGAGGGACAAGCAGGCTCCCTGCTGAGCAAGGAGCCAGATGTGGGACTCAATCCCAGGACCCTGAGATCATGACCTGAGACACTTAACCGACTGAGCCACCCAGGCACCCCTACTTTCAGCTTTGATGACAAATGTGAAGAGACTGAAGTGCACTACACACCGGCATTTGTACCATTGGTGGCTGGCCAGCAGCAACAACACCCACCTACCTGTATTCAGCATCCAGATTACTAACATGAGATAGTAAACAACAGGATGTCCGTTAGGCAGCTTCTTTCATTAAAGTTGAGACTATCATTTTTATTCTTCAGTACTTCCCTACATCAGGAAGTCCTTTATATACTACAAGCACGCAAGGAAAGTGGAGAATCTACTCTAAATATTTTATGTAAGGCAAAAAACATTTTTGTTATCTATTATTTAAGTTGACTTAAAGGAGTATGTCAAAACCTTAAATACTGTCCCATCTCAATGCAAAAACATCGCCATCACTGCCATATCCTGCTTTCGCACAGAGACCTTTCGTTCCAAGATTTTGCTCTCACATCCCTTTTCTCATTTTTCTTTGCATCGTGATAACCCTATGTTGAGGAACTCTTAACACAAATATCTCACAGTCACCTCACTGTTTTCACTAACCATCTTCGATTTTCTTTTTATCCATTTTTTCATGACAATTGAGCCATTCCAAATCATTCTTTTTTTTTTTTAAAGATTTACATATTTTTATTTTGGAGAGGGAGAGCACGTGCGCGCACATGCGTAAGCACAAGCGGGTCGGGGAGCAGAGGGATGGGAACAGAATCCCAGGCAGACGCCCGCTCAGCGCGGAGCCCAGCGCCGGGCTCCATCTCACGACCCTGAGATCATGACCTGAGCTGAAATCAAGAGTGGGTTGCTTAACCAACTGAGCCACCCAGGTGCCGCACCCCAAATAATTCTGATGAATATAAACAGATCTTTTCATGTCCAAACCCCGAAGCTGTCCTTTGAGTAAGGCTAAGCCATACATGAAACAAGCCACAGACATTCATTTCAAAATAGCCTTGGATAAGCAACAATCCCTGGGGAGTTGCAAATTCAAATGCCTTCAAAGAGTAGCAGTTAAAATGTATGAAGTACGCCATAAAATCCTAGGCTCGTCCTAGGCTCTTTTTATGTGATCAGCTCCACATTTGCCTAGTTATACTGCTTTTTTTAAAATTCTGTGAGTAACACACACCAACTAGTAACCCCATGTCTCCAGCTGTCCTTGTTCCTGCTTTTCTTCTATACCTTCTTCTTCAACCCTGCATTTTTTTTCAAACTCACGGCTTTTGACTTTATCTTCCATGTGGATGCCAGAATGCCTCCTTTGACTCATGGAATTTTTTGGCTTCCATAGTTTTGACACTTTGGCTCTATCTTTCCAAAGGAGTTTGCAAGTGCCCTCTAGCTATGCTCCTGACTTTGTTCCTAGGTGTTACCTTCTGAAGTATAGAGTCAAAATTAATTCTATCTGTCTTAGCTATAGGCTCCCATGGTGGGTCTGCCCTTCGCCCTGATCCCTGTCCACCACCCACACTTGCGAGAGAGAGATCAATCTTCACAACCTTAATTAAAATCTATCATTAATTTAAGTGTTCAAGTTTATTTTCAATTACTCATATTTAAATGTCAGGCTATGTTTGAGTTATGTATTTTAGTGGACAGCAGTGAGGTTCAATGGTCTACAGTCTCCAAGATTGATCCTTTTTCTTTAAAGGAGAAAAAAAATTCCTGGGTACAAAATTTGCTCTATTTCAGACTTCAAACCTTTCTGTAATCAGTGATCAGTATGAATGTATAAGAACCCATTAACATTTCATTCCCTGTTTTGAGTTGAATTTAAACTTTCCCATCATGGATTATAAACAGAGTGATCACATTTGACCTTTCAGGGTATAAAAGTGAGTTTTTTTCAAATTCCTCTAAATATTATAAGGCACAATAGGTCACCTTACTGTTATCTTTTCTTCTATAAGAAATTTAGTTCACTTCAAGAAAAAAGTCCAAATGATGTCTTGATAATCTTTAAAGAAAGATATGATCCCAATAGGGATCTAAAAACTGAATTTGCAATTTTTAAAAAATATTCAGCTATATGCTGTATCTCCTACATAAATAGAGCTCTTTATGCTGAAAATTTCTCAAGCAACATTGAGGATAGATGGTTGGATGGAGGGATGGATGCATAGACTTATCTCAGTTTATCAGTATGTTTATTATTTCACACGGGACTTACTATTACCCTCTTATGACTGATAACAAGGGGTCTTATGTACGTAAAATATAAGTAATAAAATCAAAGTGAATTTTTAAAGATTTTATTTATTTATTTGAGAGAAAGAGCACAAGCAGGGGTAGAGGCAGAGGGAGAGAGAAAGGGAGAAGCAGACTCCCTGCTGAGTAAGGAGCCCAATGCGGGACTCGATCCCAGGACTCTGGGATCATGACCTGAATTGAAGGCAGATGCTTAACTGACTGAGCCACCCAGGAGCCCTGTCAAAGAGATTTTTTACTAATTTTTCAACTTTTTTAAACATCTCAAATAACATGGACCTATCACATTGTGTGTGTGTGTGTGTATGTGTGTGTGTGCACACTCGCGTGAGTGTTTTCCTCCTACATACCAAAGGCAATAAATTGCTTAGAGAAGGAAATGAAGTCTAGAGTAACTTGGAAAAGACTTTGGCTTAAATAACTAAAATTATATCACATTATCTACTAGTCTTTTAATGGACAGTGTGCCACCTGACAATCACTTAAGGCATAATAATAATTTGTGCCTAGCAGTTATTAAGAGTATCTTATACCATAATAGTACCTTTTCCATAAGAATTTTAATAAGAAAAGGTATCTGGCTTTTGAAGTTATACTGATAGGTGAGATTTATTGAGCACTTACTGTGTATTAAATACTCTTCTGAGTGCTTCTTATGTAGGAATTTAATTTGCACAGCCACCCTCTGAAATAAGTACTATTACCACCCTCTCATCTCGTGGATAAGGATAGCAATAGGACTCACCTCAGAGGGTGGCTCAGTGGATCCATAGCTCAAACATCTAACCACTCTGCTCTACCATTTCTCAGGAGTCATGAAAGATTTCACTTTGACTTGACTTGACTTTTCACTGTCGGGGTGGGGGGGCAATTGGGGGCTGAAGGGGGGACACGTCTCCAACTTCATTTTAAGCATTACTCACTCAGCTTCTAAGTATTATACACTTGTTCGAGTATTACATATTATTTTTTCAAGGCTAAATTGCAAAGTAAAAACAGTATTGTACAAGCAATAATAATGGCTCATACTTTCCACCCCAAAGCTTTTCCTAACCAGAGGTTGGAATATTTTGCATGCATCACTGAAAAATAGCTCCCTTCAACTGCATAATGCTAATGTTTATTAGCACTTAATAGCCTAAGACAGGACAGTATTTTGAAATTCAAGAGTAATTTGAAGTAAGCAGAATGTGAATACACCACAGAAGAGTTACCGTATTTCAAAATAAATTGTTCAGCACCTTGCACACCACAGTTCATCCGTACTGATTGCTACTAATGCTAGAGCAATTCAACAGACCAATGGAACTTTTATTCTTATGCATGAAAATGGTTCTTGAAAACCTGTGACTTTGGACAAATCAATTAACTCTCTATGTTCACCAATCACCTAATGCCGAGAAAGGTATTGAGTAAATTCCGGTTTGTAAAGGTATAAAATTCTTAAGTGTGTGCTAAAATGGAAATGTGAAAGCTTATTAACTTCAAGAACCAAATGACAACAACAAAAAAATCCTAACCTTAATAGAACTTAACATTTCAGCGAGGGGAGGAAAGAAAGAAATTTTGAACGGCACAAATAAGTAAATTATATAAAACATGAGAAGGTAAAGTACTGTTAAAAGGAGAAGTAAAAAGTAGGGCATTAGGGAGTAGGGGAGGTAGTTTGCAATTTTAAAAAGGGTAGTCAGGGAAGGTCTCCTTGATATGATGGCCTGTGAATGAAGACTTGAAGGAAATGTGGGGGAGAGACTTGCAAATATCTGGGGGATATCTGGGGAAGCCCCAGACGACTCACCCAGTGAGGTGGGAGTATACCAGTGTGCCAGAGAAATGGCAAAGGAGCCAGCACACCTGGAATGTAGAAGGCAAGGAAGGAGAAAAAGAGAGAATAAGGTCAGAGAGGCAATCAGGAACCAGAGAATTTGGAGCCTTATAGACCACTGGAAGAACATTGACTTTTATACTGAGTGAAATGGAAAGCCATTGCAGGGTTTTTCTCCCCTGTCTATAAAGCCACAGTAGATCCCTAAGCTGGATGGGATAGTACTTCACCCTGTGGTGGAATAGCAATAAGTGTTGTGTTGAGTTTCCTTTACCCAGATACATATTTCCAGCCTTATCTCTGTGCTACCAGATCCAGTGACACTGTACTGTTATCTTTTCCTCTAAGCACATCATGCTGTTTCGGATGCTTCCATATCTAGACTAATGCTGTCCCATCTGCCCGAACTGCTGTCTCTCAACAGTGCCTTGTACATGTGGAAATTTTCTTCTGCTTCTTCCTGTATATCTCCACTGCTACTTGATATTTCTTGGAATTAATTGATAATTCTATATCCCTGGCACTACAAGAGGCATTTTATATATGTTATCTCATTCAATCTTTATAATAACCTTGAAAGGTAGATTATTTTATCCTAATTTTGCAACATAATTTAATACATTGGCTCAGTAATTCAACATCTTGACACCTTGTAGAAAATGTACGATGCTTTGTCCTTCAGTAATGGGAGAGGTAGTGTGTTAGTTTACTAGAGCGGTCATACAAAGTACCACATACAAACCCACACTGGGTGGCTTAAGCAACAGAAATTTATTTTCTTACAGTTTTGGAAGTTAAAAGTTCAAGATCAAGGTGTTGGTAGGATTGGTTTCTTCTAATGCCCCTCTCCTTGGCTTGTAGATGACTACTTCTCCCTGCGTCTTCATCTGGTTTTTCCCTCTGCACATGTCTGTACTAACCTCATCTTCTTATAAGAATATCAGTCATATTAGATTAAGGCCCATCCTAATGACTTCATTTTAACTTAATTACCTCTTTGAAGATCCTACTTCCAAGTACAGTCACATTCTATGGTAATGGGGATTGGGACTTCAACATATGAATTTCTTACACTATAGACTTAGTATAACAAATTTGATCATTTATTCTTGCTGTAAGACCATGACTTAGTGATTTAGCCTCAGTTTTTCCATGACTTAGTGATTTAGCCTCAGTTTTCTCATCTTTATGCTGTATAGAATAATGTTATTGTGGTGATTAAACATGATCATTCCATTCTTTATTCTTTCATTCAGCAAATGCTTGTTGGGTGACTACTCTCTTCCACCTGTTGAGTTAGATATCCATAGATACAAATATCAAGACCTGCCTTAAGGAGCCTCTGGGAAAGAATCCAATTGCACCACAATAGCTGCCATACAATAAGCACTTAATAAATAGTTTGGGGATAAATGCATGATAAACAAATAAATTTGTATAACAAAGGTAATTGTCCAATTGTTCCAAGTCTTCCCTGAACTTGAGAAAAGTTGTCAAGTGATTCTTCACCCATCCTTAAACTGACCATGAAAATATGAATCAGACTCTTTAATTTAGCATTTCTTCCTTGTCCCCCTGCACAAGAAACTCAAAATAAAATTACCTCATATAAATGTAATCTTAAAAACAGAACACATGGATTTCCTTTAAAAGATTAAAATTCAGAATTTCTGATTCTGGGTACAGAAATAAAAACAATTGTTTCTTGACTGTCTGAACAAGACATGAACTCTTCCTCCCCCTCTTCTAAATTAGCATATTTTAAAAGTCTAACTAAACCTTGTATTTCACCATTGCAAATTTGAAAAATATGAAAAACACCAGAACGACAAAAATAGTTACCCAACAACCTGAAAAATAATTGATAATACTTGAACTTATTTCATTCTGGAATGTGTATGCATGTATGTGCATACATAACTGTAATTCTACATATAATTTTATTTCTTGCTATTCTTTAGTACTACAGAATAATCATATTTTATGTTATAAAATCTTTGCAAACACTTGGCTATACTAAACTTTATGTAAGCATTCCTCCTTGTGCTTTTATAAAAATCATTGATCTTATGACATGGTCCCATTTATGTTATGGGTATGCATGTATACAATAGACATTCTTAAAACTAATGCCTCCAGGCTAATGAAAAACAAATGGTTTGATATGTAACTTCTGAGGAAGGGTAGGGATGAAGGGACTTTTGAGAAGAAACCCTATCACTCTTTGCTATATACTGCATTATTTAAGGAGTATACATTATTTCTGTAATTTAAAATATTTTAAAATAAAATAACACTGCAGTGATCACATTTGTGTATAAAACTCTTCCTAAATTTCAAACTATTATCTCAGCATAAATTCCCAGAAATGTATTACTAAATCAGAAAGTCTGCACATTTTGAAGCCTTATGATAAAAACTGGCAAATTGCTTTCCTAATGAGCTGTCATGAGTAAGTTCTTGAGGAAAATAGTAAACAATTGAACCAGAAAGAAATATTCTCATCATAAATTTAAATGAGCTTGACTCATTAAAGTTCAATTCTAAATACATGCCCTTAACTCTTTCCAGTCTTTTCTCTCACTGGGAAAGTTAAATTAGATCATCATTCCAATAGAATGTGCTAAGTATGTACAATAAGCCTTCATTTAAAAAATGTCACAATGTATGCTTATAAGAGCTTCTTATAGAAATATGTATTTAACCTGTTTGGCTTTTTTTAACCTGGTTAACTTTTAATAAACATGTGAAATTTTTTTCCAGTTATGAAAGACTTGTTCAATAACTTTTAATATCAAGTTATTTTGTTAGTTTCAAATGTGAAATACGAATGGGTACAATCTTTAATTTGTCCCCAAATATCTGCTTTCATAGGTGCTTTAACTGCTTACTTTAAAATTTCTAAAATGTAACTTAATGATGATCTTCTTTAAATGCTGACAAGTGGCAGTTTATTAGGACAAATTTTACTCAGAGCATGAAATAATGAAATGTTTCTTTTCCTGTTTCCTCAAAAGATAATTATCAGAAAATTCAAAGCATTTTATAGGTGTGCTATTTTTGTTTTAATGTGGTCAATAGGTCCGGATACAGAAGTAAAAAAAAAAACAGAAAATAGTTAAAATGTATATTTATAGTTCATTACATTTCAAATGTTAAACCAAGGTGGGTAGCAAGGTATAGTGAAAAGCAGCGTTTGGCTACCAAGAGACACGAGTTCAAATCCCAGCTTTGTGACCTAAAACAAGTTATTTAATTTTGCTAAGTTTTGGTATTTTTCATCTATTAAAAAAGTAAGGAAAATCATTACAATGATTTTTAGCATTATAATTTATACATGCTTAATAAGTAGCAGATATTATTGTTATGTCTGAATCAAAAAAACGTGTGCTGTCTATTTAATATTTTTAAAATAGAAAATAAATCCTAATAGCTATTTCCTGAACTTGATGCCTATGATTACATACTAGAAATTATTTTCATTTGCATATAAGGATATGTATAAATAAATAAAATGTATGATATATTTTTTATTATTATATCTTATCTTATATAAAATATATATTATATAATATATATCCCAGAATATTAAAATGAGACTGTATGTATGTGTATGTATACATACACATGTATGGGGTATATATTATATAATTTTATGTATTGATATCAAATACAAACATATATTAAACTATAAAGATTCTTATTAACATGTAAACTCTGTGTGTGATTATAACAGCCCTGCCTGTGGGGGTGTTTTATGAGATACAAGCCACCAAATGGTGACCCCATGGGGTGGAGGCCAGTGGCACAGGAGGTGGAAGAATTCACCCAAGGCAGAACAAAGGAAACAGAAGTTTATTGAATAGACCACAAGGGAGCTGCGGGCAGGGCAGGAGGGGAGAGACTGTCTGCCAGGAGGCAGTTGGGGGGGGCGCTGTAGTTAAAGGGGGGAAGGTGAAGAGGTATGGGAACATAGGAAGTTTTCCTTTTTTGGTACCTGTGACCAGGTATAAGTAACTCATTGGTCAGCTAGGGCTTATGGCTGTTTTGAGGTGGGTCGCCTAATGGGCCTGTTTGTAATCAGCCAGGAGGTTGGGGGTCACTGCGGGTCACTTCTACCTTACTCAGGTTTCTGTTGTTCAAGTTGATTGTCTAAAAGTGGCCTCTACACTGACTACATTCATTCACTCGACAAATATTCTTGATACTTACTGTATGTCCAGTACTGTTCTAGGAACTGTGGATAGAGAAGTGAAAAAAGAGGCAAAAATTATTTTTTTTCATTTATTTAACAGAGAGAGACACAGCGACAGAGAGAGAGAGAGAGAGAGAGAGAAGCAGGCTTCCCGCTGAGCAGGGAGTCTGACTGATGCAGGGCTCAATCCCAGGACCCTGGGATCATGGCCTGAGCTGAAGGCAGATGCTTAACGACTGAGTCACCCAGGTGCCCCAAGAGACAAAAATTCTTACCTTTACAAAACATACATTCAAATGAGGAGGAAAGGCAATAAGAAGAATAAGAAGATGAATGAGAAAGACATACAGTATGTTAATAGGTAATAGATTCAAAGGGAAAAACAGATCAAAAAAAGGGGGAGATATAAAGTTAGGGCGTGGGTTGCACATTTAGAATATGGATCAGGGAAGAAGGCCTTACCAAGATGTTTAGGTCATGATCTCAAAAGTGAGGGAGCAAGCCACATGGATAGCTAAGAACTTTCCAGGTAGAGAGAAGAGCAGATGCAAAAGTACAGTGATGAGGACATGCCTGGAAGAAGCCCTACAAACTTCCTCATGGAGGTATTACGAGAATTCAGAGTTTAGTATGTGGAACCCACCAAAGAAGGCACCTGCTGCATAAAAAGAACTCAGTAAATTTTAGTTATTATCCATAGTGTGTCCCATTAGTCATTTTATTTAATAATCATTAAATAATATTTTTGCATTTGTTTTGAAGTTTTCAGTTTTTATTCAAGGATTTGGAATCACATATACTCAGTCACATGCCATATAAGCCACTGTGTAAATAATTTCTGGTTTTAATCATATGGAATGTAATGACATATTCTTATAAGACATGTTCCATCTCTCCTACTACATTTACAGTTCTTGATTCCTCTTATATCCCACACAGTAATACCTTATACATGATAGATGTTCATAGAGTTTTCTTCATTGAATGAGGGACTAAATGTGATTTTTTTCAGTAACTATTTACAGTTTTTGCAGATTGACCTCACTCACTAAACCATAGTTAACTGTTTTCTGATGCAGATAGTAATTCCCAATGCCCTCATTAACCCATTTATTAATCTTTACAATTGTCTACAAGTGATCATTACTTAGGGTACTATAAATATGGTGAAAGATGCTTTTCATTTAGAGAGAGTAGTTATAAGTTAGACAGCTCATTCGTGATTATTAGTTGAATTGAGATCTGCTGTATTATGCTGTACATTTCAACAGATCAATCCATCTGTCCCTGAGTTTGACTATTTCTTTTGAATAGGCATGTGAAAGGTTTCAAAAGGTTGATTTTGCATTAACAAGAAATTCTGAAGTACAGGCCCGAATATGTGTAACATTCTGAGGCAGCATGCCCATTTTTATTACCTTCCAGACACAAAAGAAAACTCATAAGGCCAAAATTAGTGTTGCATTTAGAAACCATATAATTTACAGCACTATCTGGATTAAGTAAACTGAACATTTGTTTGACATCTTTGACATCTGCTTCACCCAACTAGACCCTCTTAATAAAATGTTGGAATCCAAAAAGACAGAGATAGATCTGTTTGACTCAAATGAAAATTAGTTGAAGAATTATGACCCGAAAACTAGATAGCCCTTCAGGGTAGTTCTGTAAAATTACCAAGCTGTTTTACTTTCTACTTAAAGTGTTTGACATTGGAAAAGTCTTCATTTTGTATAGCAAAAAGGTGGAAAAACAGTCGAAGTAATTTTTTTAGGGGAACATATACATTTTTTAATGGTACTATTTTGCGCATGGTTAAGAGTAATAGCAGATGCTTTTCTCTGTGCCTAAAATTCCGTGAAAGAAAATTAAAATGTTGTGGCAAATTATCATTTATACTATATTGCTCTATAAAACAAACAGAGATTTAATTTGTTGTCATTAGTCGAGGTGATATGCAAGTATGGTGACAGGACCAACCAATCATTTTGGGACCATAAGAACCTGAAAAAAATATTGTGGAATTACCTCCCTACTACAGAGGAAAACTTCTTCTTAAATATGTATGTTAAGTAGAAAACAGCTATAAATCAGCCTTTAAGAGATAATCAATCCCAGCGGATACAAGAAATATAAATAAAGACGAGAAATATGATTGGAAAACAGAGAGCAAAGAACTATATAGATCAAGGCTAGAAATGCCCTAAGAGAGATGTGAGAAGCACTGGAAGAATTTAGTCAAAAGGAAGAGGAATTTTGGAGCAAGAAGGAAAAGAGTAGGGCTGAAATTCTAATGTCCCAGAGAGAGGAAACAATTCACAAGATATCTGATTTTGTGTTCACAATCACTATAACATCTCCATCTTCATACTCAGCCCATCACCCTCCCTCTCAATTGCACTTGCTTCCCTGTGATGCTGCTCTCCCATACACTGGTGTGTACTCATCCCCATTTAAACCTGCCCGACTCCCTGGAACATACCCTCACCAACTTCCTCACTTGCCTCTTCCCCAGAACCCATGGAATCTTCTACTTTATTATTATCAGGGTCGCATCTATCTTTGTCTTTCACTTCAGTAGGTCTACCACCTCCTCACACTGATTAAAAGCTTACTTCCTATATATGACACCTCTTCCTTTGAGGGTCTCTTAGGTATAGTTCTAATCCTCTACAAATCTTCCACTGACTTATCTCCTTGGCTTTGACAATTTTTGAAACCCATGATCTTAAAATACAAATATCTAGTTTTACTGTTTCCTCCCAGTCCTTATCACCTTCCAGACATTCCTCCATATTCTAAAGTTCATGGTTATATTACTGAATCAAATTTTTTTCTTTCTCCTCATCCATTTTTTATATGACATTAATGTTGATGATCCATCAAACAGTCTTCAGAGTAACTTCATCTCCTTATATCTGGTGAGCTCCCTTTTCATTTCACGTCAAGTACTCACACATACATGATAGTATCATGAATTCAGAATGATCTAGAGATGCTCACCTCCCAGATCTCAAACTCCAAATATTTGTGTCAAAGAAATGTCAAAAATGGTGCTTGACTGAGTGCTATGGAAGGGTATTAGAGGTTGGAAATACATTGATACGGTTCTCATAGATGAGGCATTCAGCCTCAAGTTTCTGTGTTTTTTTAAATTCATCCAGAATTTACCTAGCACTCACTTTGTGTGCAACTGCAGTATGTTGACACAATCCAAATAGAGTGAATCAAGGTGCAAGAAGAGTAATTTATATTGAGAAGTATAGAACTAAGAAGCCAGAATACATATGTCCAGTTGTCAATGCACATTTTCTTCTGTACAAGTCAAATAGTTACCGCATGTTTTTATAAATGTCAGAGGAACCAGAAGAAGGTAATGAACAATAGCGATTCCCACAATGGAATTAAGACAGCTTGGTTCACCCATCTCCAGCCATGTTCTATAGACAGGGTAACATCATTTTAGATTATGCTGAAATCATTAATATATTATCATTCTTTGCCTCTATTTCTCTATTTATGTATGACAGTTCTTCAGCAGACAGTTACTAGAGAAGGGATCAAACCATAAGCAGCCAGAGAGCACTAGATGAGGAGAGAAGGGCCCATGTTGCCATTTCCTAGATGGGCATCTGTTCCAAGTCATTTAATCTCTCCAGCCACTAAGCTTGTCTTCAAATGTAAGAAAGTGTTAATGCCATCTTCCTCTAACTGGTTATGTGGTCATTTAAAATGCTCTGTAATTGCAAAGCTCCAAGAAATGGGTATATACTTATCTGTTTTAACACATTCCAGACCAGAGAACATACAGAGATTCCTCAAGAAGACAGCACTCTAGTTTCACACAAAGAATATACTTCTACATTGCTTCCTGAAGGTGGGCTTCTTATAGAAATCAATAACCATCACCATTCTGTGCTAAAGCTGACTAAATTCTATTGCCAAAGGCAACATATTCCAGACATTTTCCTCAACTCATGGAGCAGAACATATGTAAGATCTATAGGCTAACCACGTCTCTCAGTCTTCTACATTGTCCATGCTTTACCTCAGCTGACACTGGTCTTTATCCACTTCCAACCTTGAATCTCAATTTATTCTCTTTACTTAGCTGGGCTTCTCTTTCAAACTACGGTTCCACTTCTGCATGAGCTGTCGCCATTCCCTCACCTCACATTCAGCTTCTTCCACCCTCAATAACCAACTTCATCACTTCTAACACTTCTCAAACGTCTATCTGCAAAAATAGAAATAACTTCCTAATTGTCTCCCTCAATACTCTCTTTCTAGTACTTGCTATATGACATTGCTGTAGGATGTGATACTTCTTGAAGCTTTCTCAACCCTTGGCATTTACAACAATGAATAAAACTGAACTGACATTCACATAGAAGAATGAACGAGACTAAAGATCTCTGAAATTGTCTTAAAATGTTAGTGAAAGCTTTCAAATAATTGCCAAGTTCCAAATCCACTTTTCATATCAAATTTGAAACTGGAAGTGCAATTCTCTCCCATATCCCCTAATAAAATCCTTAACATCTCAGGGTCCTCCTCAAATGTCAGTTTCATCCACAGAGATTTTCCTGTCCCCATTAGTCACTCCCTCTCCTATGATTCCAAATTTTTACTTTTATTACAACATATATCATACCTAGAATTGTAGTATTTTAATTGTGTACAAAACTTCCTTCACAGGGTGCCTGGGTGGCTCAGTTGGTTAAGCGACTGCCTTCAGCTCAGGTCATGATCCCAGGGTCCTGGGATGGAGTCCTGCATCGGGCTCCCCCTGCTCTGCGGGGAGTCTGCTTCTCCTTCTGCCTCTGCCTGCCACTCCCCCTGCTTGTGCACACACACTCTCTCTCTCTGTCAAATAAATAAATAAAATCTTTAAAACTGCCTTCACAGGCTTATGCGGAGATCATGCAAACAAAATGCTCTCCACACTATAAATATTCAAGAATGGATTTTTAAAGAAAGAAGTAATGTCAGAGTTCATTAACCCACTGTGCCTTATTCTTTCTAAACATCTTGTTATACAAAAAAAAAAAAAAAAAAAACCCAACAGGTCATGTAAGAAAATAAAGATACAAATCTTAAGACTGAGCAATGGTTTTGCAAATATTAAGCAACTCAATTCTCGATATTTGAAGAACCCAAGTGTATGGAATTTGGAGACAAGGATTTTAATCTGACCATTTTATGAAAGCAAGTACAAGTGCTTCTAGTATTTTTATGAGTTCATGACTGAATTAGAGTAAATAATTGTTGCCATAACCAGTAAGAATTATTTTCTGAAAAGTTGACTAGCTTGCTGGCTGTTAGTCCTAAAATCCTTTATGCACTTTGGTTGAAGAAAGTACATTGATATGTTCATCATTCTGATTCTTGTGAACAAGAAAGAGAGAGTTTATGGGCTTCGCATCATGTTTAAGAACTCAGGTTATAATCTAGTGCCAAAAGACAGACATAGCAAATGACTGTCACATTCACTTGAGACTTCAGGAATTTGAATTCATTTTGCACCTAAGTACTTTCATTGGAAGTCAAGGTGGATTTCTCCAATGCCAGAAATCAATTACTATCCATATTTGAAATTACTGTCAAAGGGAAGAGAGTGACAAATGCTGTAGAATATGAGTCAATTATTTCAAAAAGAAACAGCTTTCTTCTATTTTCCATTTTAACAATTGCCGAGTTTACTTATCCTAGATCTATGCTTATTATAAAAGTTTACAAAATATTTTTGGTCCCTGTACTTTCCAAATTCTTAATTATGACTCTCTTGTACATATCCCAAGAAAAGCAATTAGTCAAATTTTTCAAGTTCACTTTTCAACTTTTTGCCATATGCTTTTATAATCTACCATATGAATCATTTCTTGTCTCCTTCCAAATGATTATAGAAATCACTTTGCATTTCTAAATGTGTTTGTTTTATTCTATTAAATTAGATATTTATATTCACAGCCCATCAATATGTAGAATTAGTACATGTAACTAACAAACAAGCATGTACCAGCTTAACTGGTGTAATATTTTTAACAGACAAACACAACAGCTTGTCTCTGCAGGATTTAGTAAACCATACTTATCCACAGTGTCTGAGAAGACAGAAGAGACTCCACTATATATTTATTATTTTTATAATAAGTACATGAAAATAAACACGTAAAAGTAAATACGGGTTCTATTTATACACAAAGGAGTAAAATGTGTGAACTGAAATAATAACTTGAAGTTTCATTAAAAACAAAGGCACTTTTGGGGTGCCTGGGTGGCTCAGTCAGTTGAGCATCTGATTCTTGGTTTCGGCTCAGGTCATGATCTCGCAGTTCTGGGATCAAGCCCCATGTTGGGCTCTGTGCTCAGTGCCGAGTCTGCTTCAGATTCTCTCTACCTCTCCCTCTCTCTCTCACTCACTCACTCACTCTCCCTCTCTCAAATAAATAAAATCTTTTTTAAAAAGGCACTTTTGTTTTTAGGTTCTGAAATAGGTCTGTTAAGAAAGCCAAATTATGCTTAAAGACTAATCAATGGTAGACTAACATTATAAAATGTTGTAATGTTAAATTAGAGCAAATTCCAATCTCATTAAGAATAAGCTAAGTTTCAGTTTTTCATTTTAAAGTTTCTGTTTAAAGTTTAAAGAAGTTTGTGTTTCTCTGTTTAACTTCAAAAGTACTCATCACCAGGTTATTTAAGGATCACATACTATTCACTAAGAGAATCCTATTTAATAGAAGTAATATGACATCAGTCAACAGCAGAGAATTCTGTGGCAAGCAAAGTTAGGTTCAAACCCTAGTTCTGCCACTTATTATGTGACTGTAGGGACGTTTTTAGGGTCCCAAGGCTTTGGAAGTCTTAATTCCCCCACTCGCAAATAAGGGACCATAAAAGCTTTTACTTTTGGTGGTTGTTATGAAAATTACATAACAAAGGAGGTAGAGTAATAAATAGAGTGACCCTCGTGAATATTAGCTTATCAACTTGTCAACACCTGTCACTATTATCAACTTGTTGATATCTATTACTATTATTACTGTCATTTATTATTATTAATGCAGCACCAATGAAGAAACACTATATTATAAGAAATACTGCAATAAATACTTGAAAGTATTGCAAGACATACAGTCATTGCAAGAAGTATTTGAGAAGCCCACTTACAACACTGTTGTAAAGAGAATTAATTTTTAAAAATATATATATGTTTGGGTCAAGGAAAATATAGTTAAAGCATTTGGAATGAGTTCAATAGATTGGGTGAAATAAAGACAATTCAACAGCTAACATACAATTTGGACATGTCAAAATTAATTAAATTGTTAATCATAACATAACCATTTTGGGGGCTGCCTGGGTGGCACAGTCAGTTGAGCAACCGACTCTTGGTTTTGGCTTAGGTCATGGGATTGAGCCTGCATCAGACTCTGGGCTGAGCAGGGAATCTGCTTGATATTCTTTCCTTTCCCTTCTGCTCTTCACCCCCACCCCGCCCCGACTCGCTCATTCTCGTGTGCACTCACTCTCTCTCAAATAAATAAATAAAATCTTTTTTAAAAAATTAATGTAACCATTTTTTTATGGGTTAATTAAGGTGTTTGCTACCTTCAAGGAGGGAGATGTATATGTTCTCTTAAAGTTTCTTAAGAAGTGAAATTGTGAGAAGCAAACGGAGACTGAGCATTTATTGTGCAAGAACTGTGCAGGACATTGATTCCTCAGGAGAATCCCATAAGATATTACTGCCTATCTTTTGCAAATGAAAACCTGAGTTTCACAATGGCCAAGTGGCTTGCCCAAATGTCACATAGCTAGTCAGCTGAAGAAGCTGGAATTAAAACCCAGGTTTGTTCTAAGCCGTAGCCCTTCATAGTGCTGTGTTTAGCTGTGTGATAATGTAACTCTGAAGGTGAAAACCCTGGATCTGAGAAGTAAAGTCCTAGAATAAAGAAAAGGTGAAGAAATGAAGAAGGCTTTTGTGCTTTATGCAAATAATTTTTCCTAAAAATTGGTTATAATTTATTATGTGAAGTTCAAGACACTACATGATATTCAAACTTTCTCTCTTTTGATGTGCTACAGAACCTTGTGAACCAGGAGTCTAGCATTTTTAATATCCACTAGGTGTGCATTCTGAAGCGTGTTGTATCTGCTCAGACCCTAGACTTCTCACCAATTCACATTTGGTGACTTTCTAGATATCAGTCCTTTTTTTACTATATTCAGTGTATTAGGCAGAAATTTATGATGCTGTGGAGATAACAGATTTTTAGCAGCAAGTCTCTAGAAAATCAACAGGATCAGGTATACAGGTTCTTTTTTTTTTTTTAATTATCCAAAGATAATTGTAAGCCTGTGCTCTTATTATAATTCTCTAGTGTCTCACTTTACATGTGGATAACTGAACCCTCTTTTGAAGTGTATGACTTACAAATGACTCTAATATTGAATAGGTTTTTCCTGGACTTTCCTAGACAGGCAAGTGGAGAGATTTCTCCATATAAATTATCATATTATACATAGCATCATGGTCACATATAAGTAAACCTATCTTAACCCTGTATGGATTTTTTGGTAATTTTTCATCAATAATCCCTGAACAACTTTAATTCCACTATGAAGAATTCACTCTTGAATATTTCAATTAACCCACGTAATTGTCATTTTTAAAAATCACCTTAGAGAACTTCCAAATAAGAAGGATGGGCATTGTAATTTGTGAATGACACAGGTAGCCTCGCAAAGAGTACCTCATTCCGTACTTCATCATTCATTCTCCAGGCTACATTAACCCTGTCTTTCCAAGGGCTTGATTATAGTTAAAAAGGAGAGAGTTCTGGGAAGAAAATATTTTGAAGCAACTCCTCTATTCTTTTTCTCACCCCATGCTCGATGCCCCTTGGGTAAATTTATCTAAGAGTTCAGCACATGATCTAAGGATAGAAAATAGTCCTGCTGCTTAGCAAATGAGGCATTAAGGCTGCTTTGCATTCCTGTGGGCGCTCAGAGTTCACCCAGACAGTGCAAGCGCTGCCTGCTGCTTGAGATGGGGGTAAGAAGGGTGGTTTGGAAGGGGATTGCGTGGGTGCACCATAATGAATCTGTTTCATCTTTGAATGACTCCATATGCTCTTGTAAAGCTACCAATTCTTTCTCTCGCTTTTTTTTTCTTCTCCTTTTAATGCCAAGATGAATTGATCCTGGATTGCTGTTCCAAACGCTGACACCACTGAATATGAAGGTGTCATTGTAAAATGAACCATAGCAAATTCTTAATAAGCAACCTTCACAGAGAGTTATAGTTTTTGACATTTAGATGTAGACTTATCCCTAGGAAAGGAAGCTTCCTGCAGTAAATGCATGCTAAGAGGAATAAGAAATAAAAAGTAATTTGATTGGTATTAAATATATTTTATCCCTTGCTACATTGAGCAATGATACCACATGCCTTCTCTACTTCCATCTACCAGGAAAATTGGAAAAGGAATGATCTGAGATCAAGAACTTTATCTCTGAAAGAGTATGAATGGTCTTAGAGCTAAAGCTTACAGTGCTATCTGGAGGAGATTTAAGATCTGACTTCCATAGGAACTTCTTTGAAATCAGTTGTGTCTGGACGAAAAAAAATTATTAACCCTTTAAGAACACATACTAAAAAAATAATAACTAAAAGGCACCAAGGGAGTCATTTCAGACTGATTCATTTTATAAAAATCAATTTATCCCAGGAACTCACTTTCTAGATTAGAATGAGTAGTGCTTAGGAAACAACTTTATATTTTGTGACTTGATTTAAAAAAAGAGAATATGGGAATTTGATCTATGATGATTATTATAATTTTTTATTATCTTGAACACAGAAAAGATAAATTTTCCAAATTTATCATTTTGTTAAACTCAGGCTTATTAACTATTTTCTCTTTACAAGTTCTGAATAAAAATCCTCAATGGGCTTTACTTTAAGAAGTATAAAAACTCTGCAAATTTAAGACATTTTATTCATTTATATTCTACAAAAGCAACTTGCATATTTAGAAGATGCATTATGGAGTCTGACATAAAATTTGGTCTTATATTTCTAAACATAAGAAGCTTTTATATGGAGTTCATTAACTTTATTCTTTTTTTTTAACCTTATTCTTTACTAGGGTATTCCCAAAGTACAGTTATTCTGTGCCACATTGATGCTTTATTAGACATTTTATTATTAAATTCTTATTTCTCCAGATGATTACTGAAAACATAAACATTTCAAAAACTTTCACCTCTGGATAGATCTTGCTCAGTGTAATTGAACTTATTATATATAAACTGACTTCTTTTGAACAGATTCCATTCACCAAGAATGCCTAGATTTAAAGGAATCCTGCCGTCAGTTCTTTATAAAACATGTAATTCTTTTCCATAGTAATTACTGATTTGGATACTTCTGTATTTAGTTTCCCTAAAATTGAACGAATTAGAATATCTAAATCTCATTCACCTACTCTTCCCTGGTCCAATCCATTCTTAAATTCTGTTGTTGGTACCTCGTATATATTTATCAGATCTATCCAAAAAGTAGAGAGAATCAAATAACCAATACCTATCTACTCAGCGGTCTACTTAAGAAATCAGACATTACAGATAAAAAGACTTGACTGTATTCTTACCTGACTCCCTCTCCTTTCTCTGCCTAGAGGTAACCTCTACCCTGAATTCAGTGCTTTTCATTTCCATGCATGTTTATCAACTTGCACTATTTATTAATGTATTCATAAACAATATCTTGTTCCTTTACAAATTGATATCAAACTGTATGCACAGTTCTACAACTTGTGTATTCCTCTCCATATTATGTTTTTGAAATTTATCCATGTTGAAATACAAGTAGATCTAGTTCATTTGCATTAACTGCTGTGCAGTATTCCAATGTAGGAAGACATTAAAATGTGCTTATAATTTGACTGATGGGTGCTTGTATTGCTTCCAACTTTTTGCCATTACCATAATGCTGAAACGAACAGTATTGTACGTATCTCCATTGGCAAGTGCACAAGAGTTTATCTGAAAGAATATACCTGAATTGGAAACATTGAATTTAAGGCAAGCACATCTTCAACATTATTGGCAAATAGCTTCCCAAAGTGTATCAATAAGTAGGGCCTCTAGCGATTTATGGAAGTGTATTATTCATTCATATTGTGTCCCATGTGGCAGACACTGTTCTAGACACTGAGTATATAACAGTAAGCCAAATATATAAGACTTTCTGCCTAAAATGGAGCTTGCATTCAAATGTGGTGGAAAAGGAATAAATAAAATCTATGATACATCAGATGGGAGTTGTGCTATAGATAAAAATAAAGCAAGAAATAGGGATAGAGACTGCTAGGCTGAGAAATGCAATTCTAAACAGAGAGATCAGAGAAAACTGCACTGAGAAAGAGATATTTGAACAAAGAACTAAAGGCGCTGAGGAGAAAGCCATACATCCTCACTAACACTTGCTAGTATCATACTTTTTAATTTGTGTTAAATAATATGGAAATGAAAAAATGTGTCACTGAACTTTCAGGGTTTTTTTCCAAGATTGAGCATATTTTCATGTTATTTTTTTCCATTTGGGTTTTCCCTAGTGTGAATTGCTTGTTAATAACTTAACCCAATTTTATACTGAGTTACTTTCTTATTTTCTTATGAAAAGAGTTGTTTTCACATTTTAGAGATACTATTCCTTTGTTGTTTTAATGTGTTGCAAATATCTCCCACCATTTCGTGGTTTAACTTTTCATTTCTTTCATAATATCTTTTCATGCACAGAAGTTCTAATTTTATTGTCATTTCTTTTATTGAATTTATCAAACTTTTCCTGTATAGTTTGTATTTGTTGTGTCTTGTTTAAGAAATCCTTTTCTGTCCCAAATATTTCTTCTCAATAGTCTTATTTTTGTTTGTTTTCCGCATTTGATCTTTAATCCACTTAGAACCTATTTTTGTATGTGGTGTAAGGTAGTGATCCAATTTTAAGTTTCTTCCATATAGATAATGAATTATCCTATCACTTTTTAGAAGTACAGATTCTATCACCACTTAAATGTCATTTGCAGAATTTCTTGACCATTACCACTGAGTTATATCCCATTGTTACACGGGCTATAACCCCTGTAATTTTCCTTCTTAGAATTTAAATGATTTTAAATAATTGATTACTCATGTAATTATTTGTTTAATTTCTAGTTTCACCCTGCCTCCCCACCAAAACTATCAACTTCACAAGGATATAAACCATCTCTTACTTAGAACTATAACCTTAGTTCCAACATGGTCCCTGGTTGAAAATAAGTGACTATTAAGTGACTTTTTACTTCTTCAATTAATACATAAACAAAATTCATTTCAGTAATGAAATGTTTTGAGATTAAAACTGCATCAAGTTCTTATACCTCGAGTATTTAGTAAGGCTAGAAAGATTCTCTAATGATTCAAGGGGCATTATTTCTTTAGAGTTGAAATAGAGTGTGCAATAATCTTTTCCTTTTGCATAAAGAATAGAAGTTCACTTCAGAACCAGTTACTTACCTCTAGCCTGGAACACAGTAATGTTTCTGGACCTCTGGTCTGTCTGTTATGGACATTTTAAATCCTCTCCTTGATAGTGTTTCTTCTTTTTCATTTCCTTCCTTTTTAAAAATAGCTGGGAAGTTAAGGTGGCCTTCATAACTCTAACAAACTGAGATTTTAAATGTGGAATTCATTTACTTATTCATTCACTCAACAAATATTTAATGAGTACCTACTATTTCCCAGTCACATTTCCCCTAAATGGTAGGGACCACAAAATGGTGAAAAAGAGATACAAAGTCCATGCACTGGTGGGGCACCTGGGTGGCTCAGTCAGTTAAGCGTCTGCCTTTGGCTCAGGTCGTGATCCCAGGGTCCTGGGATCAAGGCCTGCGTTGGACTCCCTGCTCAGCGGGGAGCCTGCTTCTCCTTCTCCCTGTGCCCCTCCCCCTTGCTCATTCTCTCTCTCTCAAAATAAATAAATAAAATCTTTAAAAAAATAAAATAAAATCCATGCACTGTTGAGTTTATATGTTCCAAAGAAGTACATTATAAAAGAAGTAAAATGAATGCATTATATAATGTTAGGTAGTAAGAAAAATAAGCAGAGTAATGGGACAGGGAGAGAAAGAAGGGTGTTATTTTAGATAGGGCTACCCAGAAAGACAGTAGAAAAAGGCAAACCTTCAAACAAGAGGTTTATTCTGTTTTACTTTACAAAGCTCAAGAGCCAATCTGGTGAACAGTACCTATACATGCAGATTGAAGTTTTCCACTCAAATCTCTTGTTTCCTTTTCTCTACCCTCTCCACACAATTTCATTTTCTACATCTGTGTATTTTTTTAAGATTTTATTTATTTTTTGACAGAAAGAGAGATAGCAAGAGAGGGAACACAAGCAGGGGGAGCGGGAGAGGGAGAAGCAGGCTTCCCGCCGAGCAGGGAGCCCGATGCGGGACTGGATCCCAGGACCCTGGGATCATGACCTGAGCCGAAGGCAGACGCTTAATGACTGAGCCACCCAGGAGCCCCTACATCTATGTATTTTTATAAGCTAATACTGAGTCCTCAATCTATGTTGGTATTCATATGTTTTGCCATTTTTTAAACCTTCTTCCTTCTTAAATATGTGCCCATGTGCATAGACTACATAATTCTGTATACCTAGAGTTATTCAAGTAAGCATATACTTGGGTGTACAGGAGTAAGCATGTGTACATAAGACAGAACTTTATACACACATGTGCATTAGGAATAAGAGATAAGAAAATGAAAAGAAAAATTATGCTGAGCATTGCTAGGTATTTCTAAAGGAATTATTTATTAAAATTGAGTTATCATTACAGAGTGAAAACATAACTGGGACCAGAGTTCAGAAATGTTCCTCTGGGTCAGCTGTGGCTATTCAGTAATCTCTGAACAAATCACTCAACATATTCCAGACACATAAGTAAATATTTCAACACTACTGTCAACTGAACATATTCTGCACTTAAACAACTCTGGCTAAAAACACAATAATTATAATAATAGGGTCAGTTTTATACTGGTCATACTTGATGCAGCTTTTAAATGTTATCTGTTTAAAATAACCATTATTTACAATATATATGAGTGTTTCATCTTTTAAAAATCAAGTACATACTTAAATATCAACAAGTTATCTCCCCCTCCTTCTCTATTACTAGTCTTTCTACTATGCCTTATATCTCCTAAATTCAATGTGAATTTAAAAGGTATTGCTCAAATTCAGTAATTTACATAGGTACAGTAGAACTTTATAAATGTATTCAATAAAAAGATTGCCGAATCAATGTAATTTCTCTCCTTTAGATCATGACTAATAAAATCTAGTTAGGGTCAAAATAAAAATGAAGTTCTTTTTACCTCTACCTAAGAAGTGTGCAGTGAAAACTATTCCATCTCAATTAGATAAAGGAGCCTTTGCAAAGTGCTTTATCAACTTCGGGAATTAAAAGATTTCCTGCAAACTATTCAGTGAGTGTTCTGTGTAGCACTGCTTTGCAGAGTCAGTTCTTCCTATCTCTTCCTTTGAAAATTCTAATTAAAGTAGGAAATCTTTTTTGTTTCTATTCATTTTGGCTTTGCCATATTGAATGTAGATATGAAAATAAGTAACTCAATGACAACACTGTCTCTTTCTTTCATTCTTGTCCTGTTGGGACTTTATGGGAGGGTAGGAGGAGGTATACTTTCCCAGTTTTAGTTTTTGAAGTCGGTTTCTTATTGTCACTTTTTCAGTCATAAATATCTTTAGGGTTAATGGATGTAATAGGGATAAACCTCCTTACCAATGCCTATAGTCACACTGTAATAGGTTTTTTTAGAATAACCAACTAGTGAAGAATTGAAACTGAATCCTTAAGAGCCCTTGCATTCCCCTCGTGAGCACTGTTTAAACACTGTCACACTATCTTTTTCTTTTATTAGGTTATGTTAATCACCATACATTACATCATTAGTTTTGATGTAGTGTTCCATGATTCACTGTTTGCGTATAAAACCCAGTGCTCCATTCAGTATGTGCCCTCTTTAATACCCATCACCAGGCTAACCCATCCCCCCACCCCCCTCCCCTCTAGAACTCTCAGTTTGTTTCTCAGAGTCCATATAGTCTCTCATGGTTCATCTCCCCCCTCTGATTTCCTCCCCCTTCATTTTTCCCTTCCTGCTATCTTCTCTTTTTTTTTTTTTAACATATAATGTATTATCTGTTTCAGAGGTGCAGGTCTGTGATTCAATAGTCTTGCACAATTCACAGTGCTCACCATAGCACATACCCTCCCCAATGTCTATCACCCAGCCACCCCATCCCTCCCACCGCCCACCACTCCAGCAACCCTCAGTTTGTTTCCTGAGATTAAGAATTCCTCATATCAGTGAGATCATATGATACATGTCTTTCTCTGATTGGCTTATTTCACTCAGCATAATACCCTCCAGTTCCATCCACGTCATTGCAAATGGCAAGATTTCATTCCTTTTGATGGCTGCATAATATTCCATTGTATATATATACCACATCTTGTTTATCCATTCATCTGTCAATGGACATTTTGGCTCTTTCCATAGTTTGGCTATTTGTTGCACTATCTTTTGTTTTGTTTTGTTTTGTTTTTTTGTTTTGTTTGTTTTTAAAGGAAGTTTTTTTTAATGTTATGTTAATCACCATACATTACATCATTAGTTTTTGATGTAGTGTTCCATGATTCATTATTTGCATATAACACCCAGTGTTCCATGCAGAACATGCCCTCTTTAATACCCATCACCAGACTAACCCATCTTCCCACCCCCCTCCCCTCTAGAACCCTCAGTTTATTTTTCAGAGTCCATCATCTCTCATGGTTCATCTCCCCCTCCGATTTCCCCCCTTCATTCTTCCCCTCCTGCTATCTTCTTTTTTTTTTTAACATATAATGTATTATTTGTTTCAGAGGTACAGATCTGTGATTCAACAGTCTTGCACAATTCACAGCACTCACCATAGCACATACCCTCCCCAATGTCTATCACCCAGCCACTCCATCCCTCCCACCCCCCCACCACTCCAGCAACCCTCAGTTTGTTTCCTGAGATTAAGAATTCCTCATATCAGTGAGGTCATATGATACATGTCTTTCTCTGATTGACTTATTTAGCTCAGCATAACACTCTCCAGTTCCATCCACGTCATTGCAAATGGCAAGATTTTATTCTTTTTGATGGCTGCATAATATTCCATTGTATATATATACCACATCTTCTTGGCTCTTTCCACAGTTTGGCTATTGTGGACATTGCTGCTATAAACATCGGGGTGCACATACCCCTTCAGATCCCTACATTTGTATCTTTGGGGTAAATACCCAGGAGTTGTCACACTATCTTTTTTTTTTTAAGATTTTATTTATTTATTTGAGAGAGAGAGAATGAGAGATAGAGAGTATGAAGAGGGTCAGAGGGAGGAGCAGACTCCCCGCTGAGCAGGGAGCCTGGTGCGGGACTCGATCCCGGGACTCCAGGATCATGACCTGAGCCGAAGGCAGTCGCTCAACCAACTGAGCCGCACAGGTGCCCACTATCTTTTAAAAATAAATTTGCCGTCATGTTTAAAGAAATTTGAAGGAACAAAGTCTGTCATTTTCCTACCTCCCTGACACAACTGTTTTCAGTTTTCTGTGTCTATTTCTATCTCTATTCACAAACATATACACTTAAGATCATAATAATTATATGTTCTATCTGGTTTGCAGTGTTTGGGCTCCTTATTCCAATTATATATTCTAACCAGAAAATGTCCCTGAAAAAATGACTTATTATGATTATAGAACCAAATTCAGGGGTAAGGAATCCTAAAAAGTTATTTTGTGATTGTTAGAATGGAGGGCAGTTGAAAGGTTAAAACAATTCAACCATAATTCAGTGAGAACATTCTGGGCATTGCTACTTGCTGTCTTGAGGGAGTTATAATTACAGAGTAAGAGACAAATATATATGCAAGTGATTGTACAATATAAGAAAAAATACGATGGTTTTTAAAATACAGTACAAAGTGTTTCAGAAGCACAGGGCCTGGTATTTGACCCACAAAAGTCTTCTATAAGATTTCAGAATAAAACACATATAGATGTGTGCTTATACGTGTGCACCTGTATGCATTTCCGTGCCTCATGAATAAAGTTATGGAGACCAGCTGACAGTTTCTATGCTGTTTGGACATGGAGAAGGAAGAGACATTTTAGAATTCTACCAATGGCTCTATGTCAGTTGAGGAACTGCTCAGTCAGACCTCTGAGAATAGCCATTTTGAATAAAATAGCAACTGTTGAGCAATACTCCATGCTCAAGACAAGTTCCAGGAATTTTGTGGTCAGAAATTTTAAGTTGATGCATTATAAGAAAAGCCAAGGATACCTTCCTGGATGGTAGAGTTTGCTTTAATTTCAGTCTAAGTTCCATGAGAGCAGGGACCTTTTCTCTATTTATTTATTCATGCAAAACATTTAGAACAGCCCCTGACTCAGAGTAGGGACTCAGGAAATACTTACTGGACAAATTTTGAAATTCCAGGCACAAATTTTAGTTTCAATTCATGCTTCATAGTCAGTCAACAAAAACTAAGATGACTGGTCAGGGTCATAGACTGAATTTTTAAAAATAGATCTCAGTAGGCATCAGTGCAGTACACAGGATAAAACTGGGAGTAGGACCCAGGTTCCACTGCTCAGAGCCAGCCCTAAAATGATGGTCATGTCACTCAATCTCTCTAATGTCTCCATCTGACGAACATCCTTTCTGGTTCTCAAATTCTCTGAAATTAGAGATTAAGGTTCTACCATGAGATGTAGTTTTGCCATAACATTTACAGATACAAGTAATATTAATGAGGATGTCATACTCATCCATCAGTAGACTTAAAAACAGATATTAACTGGGATACCACCCCCCCCATGTGGTTCTAATAATCTGGGTAAGACACAAAAGCCAGGTTACTAACCCAAATACACTGTTTAGTTTGTTGTGGGAAGTTCCAGCGGACAGAAAAAGCATCTTTTCCTGGACATTCCTGGGTAGTCTGATTGCCTCCCTGATGTTTCCCATTTGCTCTCAGCTGCTCTTTCCCTTCTTCATTCAAAACTGCAGATTTCTCTCCCTGGTCTCAGCTGCTGTCTCTATTCCCCAGACCACATGTTTGACTTCCTACCATCCTACATTATTCTTTGGTGAAGTCTGTTTTACCACAGGATCATTAAAGACCAAATCTTTTAGAAGGAAGTCTACCTGGCTTCTGAGTATAACATTTGATTTTAATGATACAAAAGAACAAAGTCCAATAGTTGGTTTGAAGAGTCAGATCCCAGCAAAAATGACTGCAAGAAGAAGACTAAAGAGCACATAAAAAGAACTTTCCATTGCAGGCAGTCCATTCCCTAGTAGTAGCTAGCCCTCTATCTTATCCTAAATAATAGGCAGCTTCAATCAACTTTTGGTACAGTATTAATGAGGATAGAGAACAATGATTTGTTATCAGTCAAGTCCTTAGAGGGCCCAAAAACCTTATATTAATCTCCTCCCCTGCCAAAATTTTAGACCCAACATGCTAAAGACCTGTGTGATTTGCTTATTTAATTTTATCTTCCGCTATCTTCTCTGCTCATCCTCTGAATAAAACAACTAGTGAAATGGCCAGGAAGTAAATACAGAACAAGTGTCAGGAAAACGGTCATAGACACTTCTTCTCTGCACCAGGCCCTGTACTGAGAATTTAGCATACACTGGAATCAGGTATCTGGATACTTCACATACTATCATTAAATGAACCCTGCTTGCAAGAGAAAACTCCAAAAGCTTTCCTTTAAGGATATTGTTTAGCCACATAAGAGTCAGCCAAACATGACCTTTCTTTGTGGCTCAAAGTCAAAAGGGCAAAAAAGAGGACTAAGTTTAACCACTTCATAATAATCTCTTAAAACAGATTTCCCCTTAAACTTAAGTTACCTCTAATATCTCCACAGCTGTCGAGATAAAAGATACCTTTGATGGGTTTATAGGCCTCTTCAAACCTTTGTGTTTACAGACTGTAGCAAGAGTAACATAATTGTTTTCTTCCTCCCAGTGAACTGTCTTCCTGTGGGATTTACAGGGTGAGCACAGGATGTAATGTTTGCATCCTGAGATTTGCCAGTAAAGCAAACTTCAAGTCCTTTATTATTCCTCATTTTTTTAAAGTTCCGATCATTGTGATTACACTCCATTATTCAATGCAGTCTTAAACGAAACCCAAGACTTTGTTTTCAATGATGGATGGCAGTTAAACTTTGTTGAATCTTAACCATTGTAATGTATGTTTCAGAGGCCTTTCTCAATACATTTCACAAGTTGAGGTCCTATTTCTGAACCTAACAAAGTGATTCATGGAGCTTTTAAAATTAGCACAAATGGGACAGACTATAATAACAAAAAATATTTATAAGTTAGGTGATGGACGGATCAAAGTATCAATTAAATTGAAGACTTTTTTTATAAACATCTTCACAATGTGTGATTTGACTTGGCTCTTTGAAGGAAGAGTCCATTTTTAAAACTTCCTACCACCACTTCAAGACAATCTGTCAAAAGATAAACATTCTCACTACTAGAATAAGCCACCTCATTAAAGGTAGTTTCAGTCAGTGAAAGAAGTTACTGTTGAACAATGAAGACATGATATATTTTAAAAGAACCATGTGAACAATGAAGACATGATACATTTTAAAAGAACCCAAATGGGTCCTATGAAAGTTTGGCTGTCATCCAAATTCACTTCTCAAACTTCTATAACGTTCAGAAAGGGTGGATTCCCCGCTGACTTTAAACCTCCCCGGGCTATTTCCAAGAAGCCATTTCTACTAGGTAAAATGTTCCAGCAGATGCTGGATTTACATCTTCGGGAGGTAGTGTAAAAACCATCCTTGCAGTGGGAAGGAATGCAGACAAGGTAGCCAACCTCCCTTACGGAACTGAAATCATGATTTGATGGCCTATAATTTTTATATCAGGTGGTAGGAGCACAGGTGGTTACATATTATGCTTTTTAACTTAAATACATGGTGTACATATTCTTTTGTAGGTATCAAGGATTTTAGAATAGTTACTTTTGAAAAGATTATGTAGCTGACTTGTGAAGTATATTATTCGTAAACCATCAAAACAATCCAAAATTATATGTCATTTCTGTATTTTATAGGCCGTACTGGGTTGTCTGTTGATTCTTTAATCAAAGCCTTGTGATTGCCTAGGAGAGGAAAGAAGAAACTGAGAGAGGAACAGGTGAGGACAGTAGAGTTGCTATTGGTCTAGTTCTCAGTGGGCAGAGAGGAGTCATCCCTGCCGCATGCTCTCGGGTCTCCGGTATGAACCTGTGAGAGCTGAAGCAGAGGGCATTTAGGCAGCAACAGGCTTAAAAACCCACTGAGTCAAATAGCAAGATCTATTGATAGATTTCAATCTATGGGCTAGAGATCCAGGATGAGACAAGGCTGAAAACCTATCCGATCCCAAGCTAGAGCTTAGAAAAGAAATGAAAAAGACCTCTGGATTTCCAGGTATTGCAGGAATCACACCCATCTCTGGAATGCAACCACGTTTTCTCCTTCAATCTCCTTCCTGCTGCCTGGGACACTCTTTCCTCCTCCCCTACCCCTTCCCGGTAACTTTTGTTAATATCACTTTCTCAGAGAAGCATTTCCGAAGCCCAAAGCTAGGGTAGGGACTTCTTTTGTCCATGCTCTATAGCACCCAGCGCTTTGATTCCCAGTACTCAACACAATCTGTCTCCACAACTGTGTATGAGCAAGCTCCATGACATCAGAGACGGCTTTCTTACTCACCTTTGTTATCTCTATTGCATAATACAGCACCTGGCACATGGGAAATACTCAAGAAATGTTTACTAAACATATGAACGGGTGAATGAATAAATGAATGAGCTGCCTCTAGAACATCCAGGAAGATATATCTCGTAGCTGGATTATTCTGAGCTCAGAAGTGAGTTTAGGGCCGGCACTAAAGAATAAAGAGTCGCCAGCTTCCAAGCAGTGAATAAATTCATAGGCGAGAATAAATATCCCAGGAAGAGTAAAATGGCACGAGACTGAAGGCAAACAAGGGATGAGGAGTCCACGGAAGTAATTCAGAAAACTTTCCCAGGAAGTATGGCACAGTCTGGAGAGTGGTTAAGAGCTAAAACTAATTGTTTTAGTCAGGCAGGCTGACTTGTAATCCCAGCTCCGGTTCTTACCATGTGAACCAGATGAGCGTCAGGAGCTCAGCAAGTGGGAGAGAGTTGAGCTGGCCCGTTGTTGGAATAGCTGGTTGAAACAAGCCAAAAATGAAAGTAACAGGCAAGTAGTCAAGCCTTTGAAGTCACTTACAGCAATTGTATAAGCAAGAGGCTAAAGTGGAGAAAATACTACCCTCTCCCCCTATACCCTCGGCACGCGTCCCATTTCCCCTCATGGAATGGCACACCGGTCAAGGAGCAGATAGATGAGCACAGATGTTGCTCGAGTCAAGTTACTGCTGAGGGATCCACAAATAAAAGGCTACTGTAGTTTTTTGGACCTGAGGGATGCTGGGGAGAGGCCAAGGGGAAAGGGCTAGTGGTAAAAAAGCACAGAGCGGTGAGTTAGAGTAGGGAAAAATGTCTTGAAGTTTTCCCTTCGTTCCCTTAAAGGTTTCCCAGCAGAGGAGCCTGAGGAAGGCCTCTACTGAAGGCCCGAATGAGGGCACCTCCGCTAAGAATGCAAAAATGGGTAAGAACATGGCCAGCCAGAGGGGCCAGAGTCCTTGATGGCAGCTCCCCTCAGAGACTGCAGTCTGTTGGCGGCACACCAAGTCTGGTGTGGGGGAGAGCAGCTTTCCTCCCTGAGGCCTGCTTCCTAAAGCCTTTGTAATTGCCTATGGTTGGCCCCGAAAAGTCACTCATAATGTTAGGAGCCCGACTCCTCAGGTAAGTCACTTGAATTCTAAATCTCAATTTCCTGACCTATACCTACCCCATGAGTTGTTAGAAAAACCTAGCTATAGGCCTGACATAAATGCAGTGCCCCATCAATGATTGCTCCACTGGAGCAGGTAAGGTGGGAGGGACAACCCTTGGGCTGAGAGAGGAGAGGCCAGGAAGGTCACGCCGGAGAGCTCTCTGTTGCAGTCAAGGACTAAATCATTAGTGACCTCAGGAAAGTACTTTCCATGGAGTAAAAACGATGAAAATCAGAGTAGAAAAAGTTGTCAGCGTGGGTGATGGCAGTGTTGAGTCCTGCAGGAGGGGCAGTTCCTGTGTAAGCTCTGAGCCCACCCTGCGGAGACTCCTTCCAAGGGTGCAGGCTTGCACTCAGGATCCTCACTCATCCCTCATGCTGCCTCAAGGACCGTGCACTGTCCCCTGCTACCAGCCCTCTTTCTAGGCATCTTCCAGCTTTTATCCCCAAAGCCTGAGCCATGACCGTGCTTATCCCTGTCAGTGCACCTTCTCTAATAAGCAAGCTTTGCCTCTGCTCAGCAGACAGAAACATCACAGACTTTTGTCCGTATCAGCAATTCAGCAGGGATACGGTCTCTGCTCTTGTCCTGCCCCAACCAGAAATAAATACTACATGATCTATTACATATTTGTATTTTGTTTTTGAGACTAGAGACACACTGTGTCTTTTTTCTAAACACTGACCATCATCAAGAGAAATCAGCTGTCATTCCAAAGAAGCAAACATCAAATTCATACGAGAGCAGTATGAAGAACGCTAATACGCATATCATAGACTTTCCGTGAAGGATGTGAATCCACAGCAAAGTGAGGCCCATGTAATGGGATTTATTATAGTTTTTATGTGAGAATAGTATTTCCAGGGCTTTCAAACGTTTTTCCTTGTACTAAAGTACCAAGACACGGGAAGCTCAGTAACCCTTGAAGTTGTAGCTTAGATCACCCAGATTTTTGCATGAGAAAGAACATATAAGAAAGCACAACTGCGACAAACCATTACATGAAATGATTTAATCGTGTTCAACTCAGTAGGTTTATGCCTGCTGCCGTTTCTTTCCTGCTTCTTTAGTAGACTATCATTTTCTGCCACTGCTGTTTACGGGAATACATTTTATTTCAAAAGCAAGATTTTTCTTGGCACTCAACTCACCCATGACTTTATTGTTGAATTTTTTTTTTTTAATGTTATAACTCAACTCTTTGTGTGGCTAAAATGGCCAAGGCTCTTTTATGTTGTTGTTCTTATTTTTCCCCACATCAAGCATCCTGACTGCTGCTGTCAAAATCTGATAATAAATGAAGATTTCTCCCACAGTGGACCTCTTATAACCATGGCAACTCCATCAGCAGCTAATGGCCACATTGCAAAAAATGCTTTTGAAAAGGACAGCTTCTCACACTGTCGCAGTACAAATGTCCTTTTCTTACCTTTTCTCCATAATGATACTAGGAAAACAACATATCCCAAGCAAACATTTGCTTTGTTGTGCACATGTGGGGCCACTTAAAAAAAAAAAAAAAAGTAGAAGAGAAACTACAAATAAAAGAGAAAGCATAGCACTAAATTGCAGAGAGATGCTGATGGCTTAGCAGCATTAACAACATACTTCTACTCAATTTACAGCTGAAATCAAACTAGTTATTGCTTAAAATTTTGAGAATTTTTATTGCGCTTACTCCACCCACTGTCATCCAGGAAGTTTTTCTAGAACGTTTGTTTTCAGTTTCATAGTATTATCTCTCTGAATAATTGGTCACATGTAGGTAATGCAGCTATATGCATTTATGTATAGGTACTGCTGTATGTTGTTTCCATAAGATGGACACTTTTATGCTCTTCTGTATACCCTTGAAAGAAGCCCAGAGCAGAATCAGCATGTGGGTCCTTCAGCCCGCCTTGCATGCATCCCCACATGTGCCAAAACAAGAGGAGTTCCTGCCTGATCCCTACTATCAGACCCTCAAAGATGCTCTTGTTTATGAGGTAGACCAAAACTAGTTTCTAATAGAGAAACTTTCCCTGGGTGCCTGCTTCTGAAGCAGCCCACCTATTAAAACAAAATAAGATGTTTTCTACTTTAAATTGTTGTTAAGGACATAACAGACATTCAGATAGATGTCTCTCTGTCTCTATATATCTACTTACCTACCTATTTATAAATATATATTCATGGAAAGGAACTTCCCCATATCTCAAAGAACTCAGAGCTTGAAGTTTTTTTTTTCCTTTTTGATATACCTTCAACTATCAATATTGATCAGTAAGTAACTACAGATTGGAACCCCACATCAAGTTTCCAAGTATGGCAGGATCTGTTGATGCCTTCTGCACTGACATCAGGTACATTTAATTAATGTAAATAATCATCTCCCTCTGAGGTTTTCAGAATTACATGGTCTATATAGGGCTGACCTATGAGTAGGAATATCTCAGCCCACAGAGAAAGCAGCAAAGTTGATTTTCATTAGCCATTATGACCATTTAAATTTTACTTTACCCAAAACCATTTTTTTTTGCTTTTTTTAAACTTTTCCCAAAGGTATCTTCTCTCTATAAAAGTCCTTTAATCATGTGGATAGGCTTAAGAGTCAAGACCTCCTAAGATTTGCGTCCGAACTGTTTCTTTCTGCTGAGAAACTGTCAGCAAGTTACTCAGACTAACTTAATCTCAAGGCATTAATTTATAAAACCAGCCTGATAATAGTTCTCCCTCAGAGGATAGCTGGGAAGAATAGTTGATATAACACATATGAGAGCACCCAGCTCTGTAATTGGAAGAAACTAAATTACTTAAGAATGGTTTTTCCCCTCTGTGTTCCCCATTCCTGACTCTCTCTTCTTTTCCTTGAGTCATGAGATAAGGTTTGCACATCTATTTTATAAGCTAATTTTAAAAGTGTGTAAAACTATTTGCTTTTTGCTAAGGTAAGGCAAGTTAAACTAGATACTGCAAAATTGTCAGTGGTGAGTTTTTAGTTTCCCTAAATCAAATCAAATGTTATAAAATTTGATAATATACATAAAATCACTACCATAAAAATCCCTCAGTCTCTCCCACATAAAATTAAATTTGAAATCACAATTCTTTTTTGAACTCATTCACCAAGTTTCAGCAGAGGAATGAACTTGGAGAATCCCATCACTGACGGTGACAGCCAGTACGAAAGAATATGACCTGATCTTTTTTTTGTCTAGGTGGTGGGAATGTCTCAGGTTAGTAAGAAAACACAAATTGTAACAAATAAAGATGTCAGAATACTCTACAGGAAAAGTATCTTCTAAATCTTTTTTTAAGGCAAACTTCAAAGAAAGATTCAACAACAACAACAAAAAATATTGCAAACCATTAATTTTTGTCCTGACAAAGAAACTTTTATCCTTTGGAAGTTACCAGAATAAATTTGAAGCTTTTAATAAAATATTTTGTGTGGCTCCAAAAGCTACACTAAACATAAATACATTTCTTTGCCACCAATCCATTTTGCACTGTAGTCATCCAAGCACAATGATGCTACAATATGCAGGTATGCATGTAACTTTTGGAAATACCAATAAAGCCTGAGTTTATGAAATACTCCTGCCTATCATTTTGAGTCCAAGATGCATTGTCAACTGCAAGCGAGCATGGTCAAATCAGAAGGCCGCTCTGCTGGTTCAGTAAGAGGCAAAGCCTGCATGATGAGTTGGGAAGGGAAAAAAATAAAAGAAAACCAAAGAAAATAGAATGTTGTTCTCTAACAAAGCAGATCAAAGCAGTGTACAAAGACACCATTTCTCTAAGTACACCTTTGACTACACAAAGGAGTCACTGTGTTCATCCTGTGTTTTTCAGTAGGCTTGGGCTTTAACGATTCAAATAGAATCTTTGCCTTTCAGTCATTGTCTCAATCTCCAATACTTCAGAAAACCTGCAGAAAGTCATATATGTACAACCAATACTTTACTTTCCACATATAACTTTTTTTTCTCATTTAAAAACTAAATCTACTGTTAGAAGAAGAAACAAAATCACCGACTATTTATTTAAGTCCTTTTATTTCTTATCTAGGACTCCACAGTGTATAGAAAAACTGATACTCCCTCTTTGGGAAATATAATTTTCCCTACATTCATCTATGTAACTTGAGTTCTTTATAAAAATGATGGAAATATTCCCAGCTCAAATTACGATTTAAAATACAAAAATATTAAATCATAGGTTCCCATAGACAGCGTAAGCACATTTTCTTCAGAGCAATGTTGTCATTGCCTGGTCAATAAAATAATGTTTTCTTCTCTATTAACTCATTTGGTAGAAACAAGTTTAGGGTGGGCCAACCCACATGACCACTATGGTGAAAACTTAAAATTTGTTACTGTGTTCTCAAGTAAGTATTGAGGAACAATAAATTTTTCTTTTTCTGTTTTTCTTTTTGGCTATTGTTCATGATGACATCCAATGACATATGCCTAGCATTCTGTGTACTATACATGGAAAGAACAAAACTCAGCAGATAATAAGAAAAAGAAAGAGTAGAAAAAACATTGTACAATTTAGTATAACCTGGGTGCTAAGGTCATATTTGTTCTATTAAAAAAAAAAAAGATGAAAGGCATTGGTTGCCTAGAGGAAAATTCTATGTTTGTTAAACACCTACAGTTATACTTCCAAAAATTACCTTTTTAAGAGGTTCCTGGAGTTCCTTGCTTTGGCCAAAGTTACACATGACCATGATTAGCACACAGTAGATGCTCAGCAAACTATGAATGAATCAGTCAACATGGCCTAATAGAAATGCTGCTTATTTTTCAAGACGTAATATATTAATATAGCACTTACTTTAGTGCGAAGCACTGCCCTAAGCACTTTATAAATTTTAACTCATAATCCTTGTAACAACCCCAAAACCCCAGCAGATTTGTTCTATTATTATCTTTATCTTATAAGTGAGGAAATCAGGGCAAAAAGAAGTTGTTTGTCCAAAGCCACACAACTGGCAATAATGGTACCAGACTTTGAACCAGGAATTCTGGTTCCTGAGTCCATGCATTAGTCTCTGTCAACTACACTACCCATGCTTCCTGTGTGTGGCGTTTTGCAGGACTTCATCTTGCTCAAATTTCCATTTGCTTTACTTATATTAGGCTCCTTAACGTTATATTGGTAGTTGCTCAAAATTGGAGATAGTCTAATGGGGCTTCTAAAATAAGAGTGGATTTCTTTTTTTAATTTTTTAAGATTTTATTTGTTTATTTCACACAGAGAGAGAGAGAGCACAAGCAGGGGGAGAGGCAGAGGAAGAGGGAGAAGCAGGCTCCCCACTGAGCAGGGAGCCCGATGCGGGACCCGATCCCAGGACCCCAGGATCATGACCTGAGCCGAAGGCAGACACTTAACCGACTGAGCCACCCAGGTGCCCCAATAACAGTGTATTTCTATCTCCCCTTTCACCTGATTCTCTCTGTCAATGAAAAGGATATATGATTTTTTTTTTTTTAGTAGTTTAGGAGACTTATACTAAATCTAAGAGAAATAAAAGCCTGAAGGGAAGGCATAGCTCTAATTTTTAAATTGTGTCTATGGTAAACCTGGAGGTTGAGTCCTTATTACTGCCTAGATTTGCTCAAAAAAAAAAAAAAAAAGAATCAATGAGCCCCAAAACAGACTATGGATGAACTCTGATTTAAGGAACTTAAAAGGGCCACCAGATCATCATCATTGAGGTAACAGATTGAGCTTTGGAGTCAGACAAATTTGGGGTTATATCCTTACCCTGCCATCTACCATTTTGTGTGGCTTTAGGCACGTACTTAATTTCTCAACCTAATGATCCTTAGCTATAAAATGGAGTTAATAATGTGATTTCTTTGGGTTATTTGGAGAATTTTATACATGAGGTCATAGTAAAGGCTCAAAAAATGCTATTTCCCTTTATAGTGATACTATTTTGACTACAATTATGTTTCCTAGTAAAATGGGAACTTTATGACATTATCAGTCTGCAAATTTCTGCAAAGAATTTTTTAAGATACCAAAGATTTTGTGAAAAATGACTTTCTATAACCTTCAAGATAGATACATATTTTCTATATGTATTTTTCCATATATATATATATATATATATATATATATATATACACATATATGGGACAGAATGGTACATCATGACTCTACCTTCTACATCTTAAACCTCCACCACTAGATTTGATTTAGACTGAAATACAAATGGCTTTCTCACCAGTAGGTCACATGTAAAATGTTTGAATTTCCATTAGCATGTTAAAAATTAATTAAACATTTCCTATTATTTAGTTCAATAATTAGTAAATTTCACACTGCAAAGTCACATTTATTAATGTTTCCCCTGCCCCCCTTGGGCTTTGTTTCAAAAGATTTTATCTCTCAAGAAAACTGAATTTATCCAGTAATACTTAAATTAGTTCTCATTTTCATGTACTGACATTGACTATGACTCTACAGTATAGTCAAGTTTCTTATCAACATAAAGCCACTAATGTTACCACACTTAGTTGATACAATTCCAATAAAAAGCAAAGGAACTTGATACATGCACTCATCTTTATAGTTTTCTTGCAGTTAATTTTTGTAGACGGTATTAATATTCATCAATATTCAGTTCATATACCTAATGGAAGATTATGCATTTCAGTCCTGTTGAACCCAGATGGCCTGAGTTTATGACTTGCTTTGGCCAAAAGCATGAACAGACTGGAGTGTGTCAATTCCAGGTGGAAGCTTTAAGAGAAGTGCTTTGAGTTGAAACCTGAAGGATTCGTAGATAAAAGACAAGCAAAGAGTGGAGAGAACCTATTGTACACAGAGAAAAGAGCATGCCCTAAGCCTCTGGAAAGAGATTGTAAAATTCAAACATCTACATCAGGGTAATTAGAGTATAGAAAGTCAGTTGGGAAGCGATGAGGGGTAAGGCTACTTTGGTAGGAAGGGAGGTCAGATTGCACAGGCTTGTTATTGAAGACGTTATATTTTATGCCGAGTGCAGTGTGAAGTCACATAAAGGATGTAAGCATGGAAATGACAGGCTAGGATTCAGACTTGCAAAGAGCTCTCAGGGTTTTGTGTGCAGAGCAAATTGGAGAGGGAGACAACGGAAACTTTTAGACCAGATGTAAAGCTAATGGGATAATCCAGGTGGGAATTGATAATGGAGTGACCCAGGCAAATGCTGTGGAGATGCAAGAAGTGGATGGATTTTAAATATACACAGGGGCAGATTTAATAGATGCTGAATATATTTATGCCTAATAGATTAATGATAGATAGAATGTGGAGATGGGAGAAGAAGTGAAGGGTGACTTTGGGGTTCTGGATGAAGCAATTGGATGAAAGGAGACTCCGTTTATGGTGAAGGGGACAACTTGCAGATGTGCCGAGTTGGAGAACAAGAGCAAATATATTTAGACTGAGGACATGACATGGAGAGTCCCCTGGGCAGTTAGTGCTTAGAGAAGCAATCTGTACAGGTAACATAAATTTGGGATGTATCAACACGTAGATGGTACTTAAAGAATGAATGAGGTATCTAGAAAGAAAATATAGAAGGAGAAGATAGTAGAAAAACACCCAGGACCAAGGTCTGAGTACCTCTAACATGTAACCAGAGACAAGAAGAGAAATGTGTCAGGAAGGCTGAAAACAACAAAAAGTTGTAATAAGGGTAAAGTAAGTGCTTCCCACTGGAAAACACTTAATTGAGTCTTTTGCTCTGAAGATATAGGATGAGCAACCATCCATAGGTTCTGAGCCTGGGTCAATCAAGGAACTAGAGACTGGCCTCAGAGGATGGTGGAGGGGGACGGGGCACAGCCTCCTAGTGGAAGGCCTGTAGAAACTTCAGCTAGTTCACAATTTTTATTTAAGATCGAGATATTTCTTGATTGCCCGTGATGCTTCCTCTGTACAAAGGCATTTACTGTCACTCTCTGTGTTTGCATTTAACACACTAGTATGATTAAACTCTGTTTATCTCCTTCTAGTAGCTACACCTGCCATTTGGGTCACTGCCACAGAGTAGGTACAGTTTCTTCAACTATAGACTCATGATCCAAAGAGCAATCTCCATATAGAAATCATCTTGCTTTTTTCCTCCTCACTCCACATGGAGGCAGGTACTTTCACCTTCCTCAAACTGCAGGGCCCACACTACTTATAGTTGCAGATTGGCCCACCCAACAGGGGTGAAAACTTCTGAAAGAAAGAAATAAACTTGGGATTATCACTTTTTTAAAAAAGATTTATTTATTTATTTGAGAGAGAGAGAGAGCAGGGGGAGGAGCAGAGGGAAAGAAATCCCCAAGCAGACTCCCCGCTAAGCGCAGAGCGGGAGGCAGGGTTCCATCCCACAGCCACCGCCCCCCACCACCACGATCATGACCTCAGCCTAAACCAAGAGTCGGGATTCTCGAATTTTTAAAGAGTAACAAATTAGACACATTGTTTCTGGTCCAAGCGATCACTTAACTGTCTCTCACTTGATATAGAGTACCTACTTTGAAGGACACCTAATTTGGAGGAAAAGTAGTCACTGTTCCCCAAAATGATGCCACCTCCCCCCGCCCACCCACCTAAGGTAGCAGCACCTGATGACAAACATTTCAGGAAATTCACTCCCTAGGAAACACATTGGTGATTGCCTCCAACCCTGGCCTATTTGACACTGCGTAAACACCATCGATTTTCCCTTGGCTGTGCTGACTCATTCCTCTGCCACCCTCAGCCCTCATCTCCTTGCCCTAATCAAGAACCTCAGGCAGTCAAAGTTATAATGCCTAATAAATTCCAAGAGTTTAACAAATATTAGTTCCTTCCTCTTCTGCCTATCTGCAAGCCTGGATCTCTGCTTCTGGTTGATCGGATTACTTTCCTAATTCTAAGCCCATTATAAATGCTACTAATAAGAGCTATTCTCATATTCATTATTTCATTTAAGAGTAATAATAACTGTATAAAATTCACCTTCACAAAAATGCCATTCTACTCTTTGTTGAGGCAGGAATTTTCTTGAAAGGTAAGTTTTAAGTTACTCTTGATTGAGGTTTTGTTGACTGAAATACTTCAGAGCCCAGAATGACCTTCCAGTAAGCTAGGCAGAACCCGGGGGAGCTATGGGGAGCTGGCTGCCTCATTCTGTGCATTCTGGTTAGGCTTTGTTCTCTAATCCGTGTAGAGCAGCCACTTTCTTTGGCTACTTCTATGGTCCCAATCATTTATCTTTTTTTTTTTATTTTTTTATTGTTATGTTAATCACCATATATTACATAATTTGTTTTGGTGTAGTGTTCCATGATTCATTGTTTCTTCATAACACCCAGTGCTCCATGCAGAATGTGCCCTCTTTAATACCCATCACCAGGCTAACCCATCCCCCTACCCTCCTCCCCTCTAGAAACCTCAGTTTGTTTTTCAGAGTCCATCATCTCTCCTGGTTCGTCTCCCCCTCTGACTTACTCCCCTTCATTCTTCCTCTCCTGCTATCTTCTTCTTTTTTTTTTCTTAAAATATGTTGCGTTATTTGTTTCAGATCTGTGATTCAACAGTCTTACACAATTCACAGCGCTCACCGTAGCACATATCTTCCCCAATGTCTATCACCCAGCCACCCCCTCCCTCCCACCCCCGACCACTCCAGCAACCCTCAGTTTGTTCCTGAGATTAAGAATTCCTCATATCAGTGAGGTCATATGATACATGTCTTTCTCTGATTGACTTATTTCACTCAGCATAACACCCTCCAGTTCCATGCACGTCGTTGCAAATGGCAAGATCTCATTCCTTTTGATGGCTGCATAATATTCCATTGATGTCCATCGACAGATGAATGGATAAAGAAGATGTGGTATATATACCCAATCATTTATCTTTAAGAAAAAGACTTAGAGGAGTGCCTGGCTGGCTTGATCAGCAGAGCATGCGACTCTTGATCTCAGGTTTGTTAAGTTTGAGCCCCACATTAGGTGTAGAGATTACTTTAAAAAAAAAAAAAAGGAAAGAAAAAGACTTAGAGATATTATCAGGGCCAATCTGTATACTGAAGGTGCTATAGTCCCAACCTCAGATCTTTTGAGACTAAGTGTTTAGATACAGATGTTGCTTACTCTCTCTTGTTAGCACCAGAGAAGTGGTTGTCTCATTGTCTTCTATAGAACTGTAAGACACAACCCCAAATGATACTTGAACTTTCTTCTTAAAATCTAAAATCACATTTCCCACAGAGTCATTACATATAAATATCTAATAGGATAGAACAACACAGTGATAATCCAATTTGCTATAAAGTATAATGGGAGGGGAGATGGGGGAAAAGAAGATTTAAAGTTTAAGGACCTGAATTCCAATCTTGGTTTTATCATTTTTTTATTTGAATTGTCTTAAGCTTCTGGACTTTAGTTCATTTTTCTCTTCTCTTCCATTTACTCGTAAGAAGGGATTATAAGGCTGAATTAAGATAATGTATTTGAAAGCAATGAAAAATTATCATTCATATCTAATTGTTGATAATTGAGGGATTACATAATTTCAACAAACTACATCTATTATGTTAAGGCTGATTTTAGTTCCTTTCTCAACCACACTTTGCCCAAAAAGAAGAGAATGATCTAGATCAGTGGTTCTCACACCTGACTCATTTCACCTGGAATGCTTTAAAATGTATAGAGAGATTCTCAGGCTCTACTTACTAAGGTTTTGATTCAGTGGACATAGATATAGGTCCAGGAGACAGTATTTTGTAAAAGCTCCCCAAGTAAATTGCCATAGCTTTTTTGAAGGAATTGGCAATGGGTGTTAACATTTTACTCTTAGACCTAGTAACTTTACTTCTAGAAATTTATCCTGCCAATATACTTGAAAAAGTATAGAAAGTTATAATGCCTAATAAATTCCAAGAGTTTAACAAATATTAGTTCCTTCCTGCCAATATACTTGAAAAACTATAGAAAGATATACATACAAGGATTTTTACTGCAGCTTTGTTATATTAAAAAAACCATTTAGATGTCCATCTGTAGGAGATGACTTAAATAAATGATGGTGTGTCCATACAGTTGAATGTAATGTTGATATTGACATATCAACATCCATAGCACACATTATTTTTAAATTTTAAAAAAACAAATCAAAATAACTAAGTAAATAAGCAAATCATACAACAGTTTTATGATATGTTCTTCTTTGTGAAAAATAAAAAGTAGTGTATATATTCACATGTGGGTGTGGAACTGTTGAACTGTTGATAGTGGGCAAATCTGAGAAATACGCTTGGGGAAGAGTAAGAACAAAGGAAATGTGGGACTTTTCCTTTTTAATTTATACATTCTTTTTTACATTTTTTTCTTATAGCATATATGTATGCCACTTTTTTCAAAGATGATCCCCAAGTAATTCTGATGAGCAGTCATGTCCAAAACAACTCTGGATTAGGAAATGTGTGAATTTCCTCTCTCTGGCATTCTTTGTTCCTACTCTTATACTTTATTTTTATTTTTTATTTTTATTTTTTTAAAGGGTCAATTTTTTTAAAGATTTTATTTATTTATTTGAGAGAGAAAGCGAGAGAGCATGAGTAGGGGGAGGGGGAGAGAGAGAGGGAGAAGCAGACTACCCACTGAGCAGGGAACCGACATTGGGGCTTGGATCCCAGGACCCTGGGATCATGACCTGAGCCGAAGGCAGACGCTTAACTGACTGAGCCACCCAGACGCCCCATTTTATAGTTTATTTTTAAAACTATCATTTACGATCCTCCACATTTTATCATTGTCAACTTCATCACTTAGAATCTTCCTGAATTTTCCCCATATATATCCTAACTACTAATTCATTCACTCATCTAGTCTATGAATATATGCTGAGTGCTTCTGAGCACTCAAAAGTGCCCTGTAGGTTCCAAAGTGCTATTCCAGGCACTGGCAACAAACAAGACTGCAAGCCCTGCCCTCATGGAGTGAGCATCCTAACTTCTGTTAGCCTCAGTCCCTTCATCTGTAAAATGGATATATTATTAGTAACTTTCTTATAGGGTCATTTGAGGATGAAATAAAATCATGTGTGCAAAGCCCTCAGCATTGGTATCATAGAAGTGCTCAGGAACTCTAAGCTGCAATAACTTTTACTGTCCTTATCATCATCATTTTTTCATGACCAGCTGCTTGATCCACTGTGAATTTTCTAGAAGAAAAAACCCTACAGAAATTACATTTCATCTTAAGAGAATGTTATCATTGGGGCATCTGGGTGGCATAGTTGGTCAAGCTCCTGACTCTTGGTTTCCACTTAGGTCATGATCTCAGTGTCGTGAGATCGAGCCCCACATCAGGCTTAGCGCAGAGTGTGCTTGGGACTCTCTGCCCCTCCCCCCCACTCACTCTCTCTCTCTCTCTTCTGTCTAAAATAAATAAATATTTTTTTAAAATGTTATTGTTGATCTTATAGACAATTGAAGTACATCTGCTTTGCAAAATCACAGCAGATTTTAGAAGACTTAGGGAAAAAGATAGAAGTCAAGTCAATAAAAGGAAGAATGTGGTCTCCTGCTTAATACTTCCCTGAGCCACAGATTTCTAATTTCCTAGGTTTAACAAAATAGATTACATAGCAGAGGCTGATACACATTTGAAAAAATTACAACATTTTGTTCATGTCCGTGATCATGAGGAATTTCTTTTAGAGATAAGGTTACCAAAGGGCAGCAAAGTGGCCCCTTAATCCCAATAGCAGATACTCCTTTGAGTGGAAACCAGAGTTTAGGAGGCTTGGGAAATGGACTTCTCTTTACATTTACACTTGAACTTAAACAGTGCAAAACAAAGTCAGTTTGAGCTTTCTTTTTTTCTTTTCTTTTCTTTTTTTTTTTTTTGTATTGACTCAGAAACCAAATATGGAGCCAGGTTATCCAATTAAATGTATTGTTTAAAAATGAAAACAATTACATTTTCAATTATAATGAAGATGAAAATTACAATTGCTTTAGTTATGGTATGTTTCTTTTTTTTTTTTTTCTTTTCTTTGTTGTTGTTGCTGCAGACAGAGTTAATTTTTCTTTCAGCAAAGGAAAAAAAAATTGAACAATGATTGTTAGTGGACTTGTTGGAGTGGTCCCCGGTTAGGTTCACCCTGTGTTTGCAGCAGGGGCTAGGTTGTCTAATTCTGTTAGCTCTACAAGAGACCCCAAGGTAAACAGAACTACCACAGATTGTGTAACAATGAGCAACAGGTGATTCTCTTGCCAAAGAACCAGAAATCTCTCCATGTAAAACATAGGTCTTCGGTATATTCTAAAAGTTATTTTTAATTGAGAAAGAATAATGGGCAAGCAATATCCCAAGGTCCTGAATTATAAGAACTATCTTATGGTGGAAAGGGGAAGGTACTAAGTACTCATTTAACAAATATGTATTGTGTAACCACATGCTTTGTGCTTGTGCTGGGGAAAAGCTACAAAGGTGAATAGGGTGCAATGCCTGCTCTTAAAGCACAGTACTATTGCAGCCCCACAATACTATGGCATAGGAAAGCTTCATTTCAGACTTTATTTAGGGAACGCAGCTGAGCTGCTCTGGTGAGTTGGTTAAATACTCGTCACAAAAGCAGAATAGGCAACTCTTCTGTCAAGTACAAGCTAATATACATTGTTTTCTACAAATTCTTGAACTTCAGTTGAACATTTGGGTTGCAGTCTTTCTCAAGAATCATTATTCCAAGGCATGTTTTCACTCCTGGATTTGGTCTCAACAGGACTACCAAAATGTGAACAAGTACCAAATATTGAATGAAAAAAAAAAAAAAAAGACCCAACATGTTTTGGTAGTCATGCCAGTTTTGTTTTATGTTTGGTGTGAACATTATGGAAACCAATCAATATAGTATATTGCAATGCATCATTTTAAACTAACTTTCTTTTCAGACCTTTTTTGTACCACAGCGAGGCTATTTCATTTGCTTATTCTAGTCATTAAAATGGACTTGTAAGTCCAGTGGTTATGTTCATTGTAATTAATCTAATTGGCCAACTCTGTTTCTCACTTGAAAATTTGCCAAGAAATATAATGCTCTTTAATAGAGGCAAGTGTTTGCAAGTATTGACAAAAAGTCACAGATTTTTTTACAAGGAGATGGAAGAGAATATGTTTCACTCCTGCCTTGTCTGTGTGTATGTATGCATACTATAGAAGCCAGAATCTATTCCATCTCAAACCACATCTAGCAAAAGGTACATAATACTTTAAAAAGAAAACTGTGACACGACATTCATTAAAACTGATCATAACACTTTCTGTCCTGTTACTCCACTGAAACAAAGTTGAAAGGAATTATTTTAAAGCACATGTAATTTAATCAGAAGTTAAAAAATGCCTGTCTGTAAGTAACTTTCTTTTTCCACTCTGCTTTGTTTAGTTTCACCATAAAAGCAATTCATTTCTAAAGACTTGAAAAACTGTTCTTAAGCATATATATCTCCTTCTGACCCCTGTAATTTTCTGAATGCATCAAATACCATGATTATGGACTCTGCAAATAACTCCCGTGTGTAGCTCTTTTCTCAGCTGTGATAGTACATTCATGTGAATATTTTATTAATGCCAGTGTGCCTCGCTGGACTATGTGATTGGTGAGGGCAAGATCATCTCCTATTTCCTGTCATTGTTCTCCAGCAGCAGCTGAGTGCCTGGCATATAGTAGCTGCTCAATAATTGTTTGTTGAATGAATGTTATGCCATATAAGGCACTTTGGAAAGAGTGGGTAATGATCCCTTGACTGAGTTTTATTATTTTTATGAAGACTAATCACCTTATATACACACACACACACAAAAACCGCTGCACATATTTGTTTGTCAAAGTCTTATATGTAAAATGTTTTAAGTCGTTCAGAGAAATAGTATACTAATAATCAAAGTTAATTTGTCATATTATCAAATGCAAAATTCATTAATAGTCTCTGATAGTTGAAATCATTTATCTTAAAGACATTCAAAAAATTAGGGTGTCTTAATTTTCACAGTGTCACCATGAGGTAAGTACTATTTTTTAAGCTTCAGAGAAAATGTTTTCTACTCAAAAGAAAAGACTGTTTGGCTATATTGGTTTTTGGATTAGTAGGTTTCCTTGGGCATATGATGTCTAACAGCTCAAGGAAATTTTGATAAATGCTTAGAAAGATTAATAAGCATAAGAAGTATTAAAAACAAAAACACATCAATTACTTATCATCAAGAAATGTGATCTATAAAATTAATCACAACGTTACCTAAAAAGGGTTTGAGTGTATTCTGAAGTCTGAGCTGAGACATTTTATGCTGTGTGGGTCCATATCTAGTAGTAAGCGGTCACCTAAGAACTTGATAAATGATATACAAATAAGTAGCATGGACATTCATTCTGAAAACCCTATAAATTATAAGTGTGGTCAACAGTTAATTCATGTGTGATTTTTTATATGGAAATTACCCCTATGAACAGTAACACCAAGAGAATATGGGTTTTTTTGTTTTTTGTTTGTTTGTTTGTTACCCAGAAAGATTCCATGAGACTCCACAAAGTGAAAAGCAGGATAGAATCTGCGTCATTCATATGACTCCTTGGAGAGTCTGGAGGAGGCCAGGAGTAATAAGTTGCAACTTGTCTTTGAATGAGAGTCTAAAGCCACTTCTGCCAGTGAGAAAAATGCATAAAGGCGCTAAATGATTATAGGAATCTAAACCAAGATTTTGTTTAAAGGCAGGTACATAAGATAGCAAGCATACTTCCATCAAAATGCCTTACGGCTTTTTTCATTTCTATTATGTTTAACCCCCCAAAATAACTTTAATGTGTGCCAAATGATCCATTCTACTTGCAAGGTCTAACATGATGTGGAGGCTGACAGAGATAAGGGCTCAAGGCAGGAGGAGCACTGAATTACTTTTCTTGCTTTTTTTCTTTTCATGTTAGAGATAAGGCCCAAAGGAAAACATAGATCATTGTGATAAATGTGTTGTATCTTCATATTTCATTGTAGTTGTCAAGAATTCTTGCCAATTCATAAATGTGAAGTAAACCAGAGCCACAACTGGATAAGGTACAGGTAGTGTCAGTTATAGTCATATTTGGTTTCAGGAAAAAGTATTACTTTTGTCCTGATTATTTTCTTCGTTCTATTAAGTAGGTTAGGTAAACTGGATGGGGATGGGCAAGCCAACCTTTTATTCTTCCTTCATTGTGTATGTGTGTGTGTGAGAGAGAGACAGAGAGAGACAAGGGACAAAAACAGAGACAGATAAATTGGTAAGATTTTAAAGATCATTTCGGTTTTGTTGTATTTTGTAAGTTTAAATTTCAGTGTTCAAAATGTACTAGTTTCCTCCATGATATAAGGGCTTTTGAAGGTTGACTGAATTAAAATACAGCTTATCAAAGTTGTAAGATACAAGGGAAATGATCATTTGCAAAATAAGGTATGGATTAGGAAGGAGGGAGAAGTGCAGTTGGAATCATTTTTCAAGGGGAAAATGAAAGTTCAGTGACTAATGAGAAAACGATCCCAATTCCTTTCCATGCTTCATAGAGCCACCTGTCCATCATCTCTCTTTTCTTCTCATTCTTGGAATTGAGTACATAAGGAAGGGAGAGTTAGTGGCACTGAGCTTCCTTCAGCTGATGAAGGGACAGAGGCAAGCCTCTCTCTCCTACCCCCACCACGCTTCCATCTGTACTGTTCCTTCTCCTGAAATGGCCGTCCCCCCGGCTCTGTATCTCAAAGCCTTAGTTCAAATAGCTGCCTCCTTTATAGCACTTTCTTTGATCACTTTTGCCAAAGCGACCTCCCCCTCAACACACACACCTACAGAACTAGGTAACGTTTCTTTAATGAACCTCTGCAATGCTCTCTTTGTACAGGCTTTTTGTTCTCCCTCTCCCTGACAAAAATAAAACGAACCAAAAAACAATACTCTTTGGTCCTATGACCTTACACAAACGACTTCACTTCCCTGTTCCTGGGTTTCTAAATACCTAAGAATGGTGATAAAATCATCAAAGTCATAGGGTGGTTTTGAGAATTACATAAGTTAATTGCCATAAAGTGAATTATGCTGGTGAAGAGATAGATAGGTCTCAAGAACTGTGAGGAATTATCAGGTGTTGTTGCTGCCTACTGTCTCCTGGGGAGCACATATTAGTTTCCCTTCCTGAGCTTTGCCTTTCACCCCGTCACCCTACCTGCAAACTACAATGGTAAATACTGCAGAGCACACAAAGATCCCCGACACCATTACCTGACCTAAGGAGTTCATAATCCTTTGGGAGAGGTCGAACAGATCACTTGGGTGAAGGAACAAAACAGTCATTAGAAAATTATAAGCAAACTTCTGGAGAGAGTTCAAAGACAGACAAATCTGTGGTTTCACCAAACCAGCTTGATAATGAGAATCCCCTGGGGCGAGGATTCTGAACTAGTAAATCAGAATCTCTGGTCTGTAACCAAGGAAATGCAAATGATCATTCAAATGGAGAACCTCTAGAATAGTTATAGTTGGGGATAAAGGCTTTCTGTTAAAAGCTAATTTTGACCAGGAGTAGGCACAGTTTTTCTAAGAACTAGGATAGAAAAGAGAGTGATGTCATTTTAAAAACATAAGGGAGTTTCTTCTACCCAGTGGCTTAATCTTCTCAATAAAGTAGGAAATAAGATCCTCTGCTAAGAATGAGGCAGGTGCAAGGGCAGTTCAGGGTTTGGGAAATGTAGAGAATATTGGGAGAGTTGCTATGGTGATATGTTACAGGGCTAAACTAGAGGTGAATTAAACCGAGGGTCCATTATGCTACAATCAATATTCCTTACTGGAATTTCCAAGTCCAGTTTATACCTGAGTTAGGATCATTCTCAAGTCCTCAAAGCTCATAGAAATGAAAATACCCCAGTACTATCGATAAAGGTAGATTTTTTAATATTATTCACAACAAAAGTAATGTAAATTCTGAGGATCACCTGACATCCTTGTTTCTTCTGCCCAGTACAAAATTTAAAATGTGATCTCGTGAAACGTCTAGGAGTCAGATTCTCATAAAAATAACAAATCTACCCATTGTGCTCTTCCCTAGGGTGAGAGCAAGGTTTCATAATTAAACGTATGGTGCTGTTGCTTTTCTTGTATTTTTCTTTTTGGTGAGTAAACTATTTTATTCGTCTCGTTTTTCCACATCACATTCTCAGGGTTGTAATGGGTCTCCCACAGTTCCAGGCAGTTATTGGTTCTTGGGGGGAAATGTTCCTGTGGCATTATTGATTGCAGCCTTCATGGGAAGGACAGTGATTGACTGAGTTGCTTCTTGGGCAGCTGTGAATTTGCTGTATAGTGACAGGTCCTTCGGTGGCTTCCTCAGTCTCAACTTGACAAGATATCTGGAGAAGGAGCTAACACTATTGAAATGTTGTGTCCTCACCCTACATTGTATTCTGTCCCTCAAATTAAACCCAGGTCAGTGAGAGGTCATGGTTAAGAAGATAGTAAATGATAGCACTGAAATTGAGGCTGTCCTTCTGTCTTCATAAGGCTTCTGGCCCCTGGCTTGACCTCCTAAAAGCTTCATGCTGTTTTCCTAGGCTTTTCACAGCTGCCTGCTTCCTCACCCACAATCTCAAAACTTCACACTCCAACACTCTGTTTATTCTATTAGCTAAACTATCAGACCGGACATTTGACCTCAGACAGCACTGACTTAGCCATTGTCTATGTCAGTATTCAGTTCCGAAAAGAGAAATTGGAACCCAATAAGCAAATGGACCCTACTCTCTCATCATGGATGACACCACATTAGTCTTTATAATGATTATAAGTTTAAGATCGGCATTATTTCATTTCATGGATTAGAAAGAAATGAAGCTCAGAAGGGTCATGTTACTTTGCCTGTACATTCTCAGGAAGTAAGGAAACAAGAATTCCACCCAAGTTGGTCTAACTCTATATTCATATTCTTAACTGCTACACTCTCCTCTCCCAAAAACCTCAATCCTTAAACTATTTCCCCTCCTTCACATGTCCTAAACCCTTATCTGTACCTCACTGTCATTCTTTGACTTCTCTTTGATCACATTTTATTGTGCCTTCCATCCACCTGCATACTTGCAAATAGTTTTGTGAGTAGAATTCATTTCGTCTATTTTTTGCTCACTAAAACACCTAGTATATTGGGTTTGTAACGTTCGACCCTGTGTATCCTCAGTTTTCTCTATGGATCATATCCTGATTTATCGTAAGTGAAAGTGATAAGACTAACACAGGGTAGGAGAAGAGGATGGAAGAGAAACTGAATAGTAGCCACTGATTCTCAGGGGTGGGGGAGGAGGGTGCTAGGACTTAATGGGCCCTGTCATCAATTATTAGATACGATCTCCATGGACACTGTTTGCCATACTTCCCATCTGCATGGCTCCAGGCAACCATTGCCCAGAACTGAAGGAGAATGGAATCCAAATGTTAAAAAATTTTAAAAATTCAGAAACTTAGGGATTCTCTTCAATGGTCTCAGGCTATGATCAGTGACATTAAGCAATAACTCTCTCCTCTTTCTTGCACACTCCACCAGAGATGTTCACCCCAATACCAGCTTATCTTGTTCATGCATCTTAGACCAATCCTTATATATGAAAGATCCTGGGGGATCTCCAGAGCTCTGTGGACCATCATGGAGACTCACTGAGAAATAACGTGGTGCTTAACGTAACAAAGAATCTAGAAGCACTCCTTATATTTTAATTTCCTCTGATTCATGTTGCAGGTCATGCCTCACTGCAAAAACTGGATAAGAGCATACATCTCTCTTTTTTTTTTTCATTACAACTACAGGAATATCATTTCACTATAGTCTCAGAGAATATGGTCTCTTCTCCTAGAAAGTAAGCTAACCAGGTAATGTTCCTCTTGCTACAAAGTGCACCTATTTCTCACATTACCCTTGTTGCTGTGGTACTGTGCCTATGTATTGTATATGGAATGCCATCACTTGCAGTGCTCTATAAAGCTTGAGTTTTTACTTCAGTGATACTTCTTTTATTTTTTTTTAAATTAAACCAGTTAAGTTAGATCCATGACCCCAGCAGAAAGATAAAATAATACAATTTTATGTACTTTCAATCAGCAATGAAAAATTAAAATTGAATGATATGGGGGAAATGTCACATAGTGACAAATTACAAATAACAAACTTCCTAAGCTTTTCCTCTAACCTACTAGTTATAATCTTAAGCCTTATAGTTATGAAACATTTATTACGGGGTATGTCCCTATACCAGATTCCATTAAGGTGTAGGTTAGAGCAGGTGTCATTTAATCCAACGATTCACAGCACATCACTCTCATTATATCCCAGGTGTTAACACTGTCCCTTCTGAATTTTAATGTTCTAATAGATTAAAGGTTACCTGTACTTTAAAAAATATTTAGGAAAATGCATCACTTTTGCAACAAGTTGTATCTATAGTTAGGAACAGTGCAAGTCGTATCTATAGCTAGGAACAATGCTTGCAAAAGCAAAAGTGAATAAACACAATAAACTGTTGAAACTGAAGAACTGTGTACTTTATGTGGAGGAAAACCACCTATTTAAAAAGTTCAGCAAATTTTCAACAGGATACTTACAGATGAAAGACTACTTAAAGAGCTCTTTAAATACAGACTCTACTCCCAATTAAATTCAATGACCCTTTATTCCTAAATTCTCATATGGTAAATGCCTAAGTTGTTATTGTTAGTTTGCTTTTTCAACACAAACTGTTTCTAAGGTTTGAGCAAACAATAATGGTTTTGGCTTTATTTGCTATAATGACATTAGTTTAGGATCTGCCCACAGCTGCTGGATCCAAGTTAAGTCAGAAGGCTGCTGAGGAACATCTCATCCTGGGAATCCTCCAGCATCTCCCATAATTGGACTTAGGTTAGCATGCCAAGTTTATAACTGAAGAGGACAAAAATAAAGGAAAATTCTCTTTTTTAACAGAAACTTCATACAAAAAATGACAATGTTTGTAAAAGCCACATGTGTGCTCAGTCTGGGATGGAATAAATCCTAAAAGCTTAGCTCTCATCAGCTTCAATTTTGCTATTCTAGGACATTCTTTTGTAAATTACCTTATAGGAAGGTCTGGGGTGTGGTAGTATCCTCAAACTTGGAGGATACTAATTTTTCCACATGTGTATGAGTCACACAAGCATATGACACAGTATCAGACCAGTCTGTTGTTTTAGGATGACTTTGTAGGTAATTGAGTTTTGTTTGGGCACCTCAGTACAATGTATTTCAGTGTAGAGTCAAGGTACTTACCAAATCAAACAAGAAGTTTATATGCTTATATCAAATGTCGTCCCAAACAGCATAATGTAATGATGCTCTAAGACTTAGAAAATAACTTAATTTACAGTACTGCCAACATGATTCAACAGAAAATGTGAATATACACAAATCTAATTAGGTCAAACACCTACCTCCTATCAAGTTTAAGTAACTGATATAGAAGTATTTTGGTAAAGTGCCCACACTGAGAGAAGTTAAAAAAGCAGCCCCTATTTTCTACAGAAAAATAGGGACAGTGAATAACTCATCACATTCTCTGAATACTACACTGCACTCACAAATTCTGGAGAGTGATACCCTGGACACACAGCTTATTTCACATTAGTGAACAGACCTAAAATTTTTATAAAGTTCTGACTTCTGGCCAGAAGATAAAATGTCCCATATATACATATATACAAACCCCATTTCTTAGCCTCTTAAATTCTCTAGTTCTAAAAATGGCTTTTTGACTTGTCTTTACAGGTTGTTTTCTCCTTTAAAAAGGAGAAAGTGTGCAATACATTTGCATTTGCACTTCTGAATTAAGAAACGGTATTAAATGAGAAAAAAAGTTTAGGATAGTATTAATTTACTTAGATTATGTACATGACCTTTGGGTATTCATGAGAACCAGTTTAACTGTCCATCACCTTATGAGCAACTCTGTTTTCTAAGTTACCCAGGAAATGTATCTAACCATTTACAAAAACAAAAATTCGAACATGCACTTTACAAATCATGGTCTTATTTACCTGCATATTCTTCCACAAGACAGGTATACATTAAAAAATATTGCTCAGAAACATAAAAATAAATACTATCTCTTTCGTTTACCATTTAGGCATATAAATAGTTTACTGAAGATGATGCATCATTCAACAAACAAATGCAAAAACTGCTTTATATAAAGTGTGGTTCTCTGCTATTTAGCAATATAAAATATAAAATGATTACAATATAATTAGCTAATAAAGAGCTAAATTCAAGAGATTTGCAAACCAATACAGCAGTGAACAGTCCCTTATACAAAAGTCCATTAAGGAAGAGTCAAGTCCATTTTGTAACAGGTTACGTAAAAATCAGGGCCAGTAAATGCATTATAAATGCAAAAAAGAGCTCTGCTTCATCAGCACATTCTTCAGTCTTGTTTGGACTAGACGCCAAACTTAACTGTTCTCTCTTCGGTTCATCTTGTTTTCCATTACGCTCTTGATCAACTTGTTTTATGCATTCTGGTATGCCAACATATTCCATGGGGACAAGTTCTGCTAGTTCTGCCAAATTAAAGACGTATCTAATTTTTTGGCTGAATTTTGAGCTAATAAAGGGTCTTGTGACAGCTAGAAGTGTTCTGATAAACCATGAGGGATGTACAATGATTAGTGATTTTAGGTTTTTCCGTGAACTTCTATTAATTTGCTGGTAGCATTTCCTGAGCCATCCCAGACTGGGCCTTTTTCTTCGAGTTGTAGCACCATTTAAATAAACTATCATGTAGTTTTCTGCTACTAACAGCTCCAAAGTGCCAATAACATACTTAAAGAGATGGTCCATCAGGTATCTATAGTTAGGTTGACCACTTTCAGGCATAAAACAGACAGCAAACACAACAATGGCACTTACTCCATCCCTATAACATCCTCCACGGCCGATAACTTTTTTATAGGGTTCAATTGCCTTCATATTGACCCTGTGGTCCTGTTCTCCAATTCTGAACATACGCCAGCCTCGTCCATCTTCTTTTTCCTCTGCCGCTGTGTATTCAGTAATTGAGCCTTTCCTAAAAATTTCAGTAGTTTTGGGTTTTGGAAGATCATCTTCCCACTCAAATTCATTACTGTTTTCTGATGGCGTGTCTAAGCCATCTAAGTCAATCTCCCCACTTTCATCCAAATCATCTGACAGCACAGAGCCATCGCTAGGATCCAGGGTCAGGCTAATGTCTGGAGTGGTGAATTTCTTTCTTCCTTTATTTCCATTAACTTCAGGCTGGCTCTCTGGTCCAGTTACAGCTAGTATATCTGCTTCCACACTATCATCCTCTGGTAAAGGTATTGGAAAATCTTCATCTTGCCATTTTTCTTTAAGTTCCACAACTTCCATCCTCAGCTTAGATTCAATATCAGCCACAAGCTCCTGATAATCCAGAGAGCCAACGTCCCCGGAGGAAGCCTTGGCTCCCTCGTCTTCTTCGCCCCTCCAGGCCGCCGACGTGGGGCTGACGTCCAGGGCGCAGGAGGTAGCGCCGAGAGGAGGCCGCTCTCCTCGGACCGCAGTGGAGACGGGGGCCCAGTCCCCAAGCTATAGCTGCAGCGGCAGCAGCTGACCCGGATGCAGAGGGCGACCCCGCCTACTTCAGTGACACTTCTTTTATCAGAGGGTTTTATCGTCTTTACTCATCTAGAAACCAGTAGAGCACAGTAAACCACTGTTGTTTACCACCATATACAAGGTAAAGATTCTTCACAATTTGCCAATATTTTGAGCAATGTGGTTACTGAAAAATATACCTGGCTCTCCAAACATGGGTAAATTGCAGTCCCACAATTATTCATCAAGGCTCTTATAAATATTTCAGATCCCCCACTTAGCTAGGTTGCTTTTATTTCTAATTCACCAAGATTGGGAACAGACGTGAAAGGCTGATTATGTCAAGTTTGGGGGAAAGCAGAGAAACAGCAGGCTTTGCAAATGCCTCCATTTTGTACGTACACACATATGGTAGCATCAGACCTATTTCTGAATAAAGAAACTAGCCACACAGTCCCTCTGACGATCGTTATCAGAACTGAATGACACTCCATTTTTATCAAGCCTCTTCTCTGAGTTATTGAAGCCTCCCATACTATCACCAAGTAAGTAAACACTGCCATGCATAGAGCTCTTGCTATCATCATGGGAAAATTGTAAGCAGCTCGCGTGCGTTTGCACAAGAACTATGGGAGTCAGCATCTGCCTCGTAACAGCACATCCATGTCATTTCATCTTATCTTGACACATAGATATGTAGGAAGATAGACTATTCCCTTTCTATCTGTTGGTAAATTTTCTTTCTAATAATTGCTGAAAACTTCACTCCAGTAAGCAGTTAGTCCTGCTGGTTGAAGAAAATAGACATTATCTGAGGTAATAGATAAGTCTCATTAAGAAGATGGAATAGACTAATTCCCAGCATATCTCCCATGCGTGGGAAAACTAATATTGTGAAATACAGCAGTAACACATCAATTATCTTTTCTACATGAAGTTAGATAAGTCTCGCTGCTACTTATACCACATTATATAATTTTTTTATAAATAACCATTTATGTTAGAGTACCTCAGTTTGCTGCCTCATAAAAAAAAAAAGGACAGCCAATATTTCTATTCCAAGTGAGACTTACTCTTTTAACTACTTACGGAATCCAGGTATTCTATTTAAAATGTATGTGCCTACTGATTATCAAATGCCCAAAGTGTGGGTGTTTGTTATTAGCCTAAAAACCAATGCTACACATCTCACAACATTACACTTTTAATGAAGATTGGCTCTAACCAATGAAAGTAAAGCTAACTATCAGCATTCAAAATAAAGGTTTTAGAGATCTCGTGTTAAATAATGACTTATCAGTTTACTTTCAGTAGTTTATCATATCGGGTTATCATAGGTGAAGTACTTGAAAACAATTTCATTTCTTAAGCAGCTTAAATATCTCTCCCACATTCTCATTTGCATAATTAGTTTTTATTAGCAAATGTTTTTTTAATATGATTGTAACATCCCAGATATAGAAATTTCACATCACCGGAGTTAAATTAATGAAGTTTATAAATGAAGACTTGACTTATTAAAGTAAATGATAAAGTAGAGGATTATTTGTTTAATTTGTGGCCTGTAACAAAAGTATGACAATGACAATAAAATGCCTTGCAAATTATAAAGTGGTATCTTAAAAAGGAAGATTTTATATTTGTATGTATCCTAGTTTTTAAAAACATCCAAACTACTGAGAAGGAGAAGAAGAAACATAAATTCTACGGGTTCTGAGTCTCAGACCAGTTCTGTCCCAAACACGATCCAGAGGGAGAAAGAAAGGGGTCAGAAGAGAAATTCCAGGAAAAGTGCTGGACAGGAAAGTCACTTGCAAATGGCAGCCATACCCAAATCATGACACTTGCCGTGGTGCCGTACATTTCACAATCCGTGTGTGTGAGTCTGCGCGGGCTGCCCTCACACAGTACCACATCCTGGCGGCCTACACAACAGACCTTTAGTTCTCACAGTTCTGAGGCTCCAAGTCCAAAATCAAGCTTCCAGCCAGGTAAGTTTCATTACAAGGCAGCTGTAACAACACGCACTCCATGATGCTGTTCCTAAACTGTCCATTGTTCCAAATCCAAGGTTTGGTGACCCTTTTGCACAGTGCCTTTCATTGCCCAGCCCCTTCCAGGACATATAATCTCATTGCGGTGGGATCACACAGGAACACGATTACAGATAATCCGTCCAAGTGACAGTTTGGGTTTTTTTTTTCCCCCTCATTTATAGAAACATTATAACGTGTTCAGATTCATAATGGAAAGAAGTTAGAAAGTTGAATTCACCTTTTAAAATGTCTGAAATGAACAGACATTTCTGTTTTTGTACGGGTCGAGTCACTTGGAGGAAAGTTTATGTGATGTTACTGTCTTAACATTCTTTATTAAAAAATTGGAAACACCTCCAGCAGAGTCAGAATAATACTAAATATAATACAATACACCTGAAAAATTAGAATATAATTTTTTAAAAGTACTTTAGACTGTCCATCTATGAAAATATGGGTAAAGCATAGCAAAATTATTTTCCTAAAGTTGTACTATTAGTATTATCAATGATCTAACTCTTGGCTGAGAATTTTAATTAATTATCCTGAATTTGTCCACCATCTTGAGTACAAATAGACCCCGAGGTTTTTTTTAAAAACATGTATTGGTATACCTTCTCCAAGCCAGGAGACGTTTGCATCATAAAAGAATTCTCATCATAGAGTACCTACTACTATAACAGCTCTTAGAATAATGAATTCCTTCTGTATATTTAAACTGTTAGTCGACTTATAAAAAGTTCAGTGTTTATGCAGATGTTCCTGAGAATATTTGTTCATTCGAAAGTTTCCTTCTCCGTAAACTTCTCTCCTAACGCTGTGCCAAAGATCCTTATCACAATCTTTATCCATTTACACGTAGCACACACTTCAAGATCCCACCTACTTTAAGGCTTAGTTGTCAGATTCAAAGATATTAAAATATTCCATAAAACGTGTATAACACGCTAACCAAAATAAGTTTGACTTTATGACCCTCTTTCACAAACATGTATTTGAATGGTCTGCATAAGAAGATTTTGTATTGCCTGAAGAGCGACTGTAAGCAGAGATGGTCACTGCCAGTTTCTCACCGCAGAAGGAAAGAATTTTTCCCCTTTACCCTATAACCCAAATATCACACTGAGCTTAAGGATGAAGCTGACATTTTAAAAGATCACCAGAAGTGTTCTCTTTCCAATTGCAATTATGCCCTCCATCTCAGTGGGAGTCATCGTCGAGGTCTTTTCAGCTCTCCAGCATCTTTCTGGCCTGCTTTCATTATCCTGATTATCTATTCATTTGCCGCCCAGCACTCATTTTATGAAAGATCATGTCTGCCATTTTTATAATGAGTGCTTGACTTTTACTGCCAGCATAAACACATAAAATATATAATAATTAAAGTTCACTAGTCACCAAAGTCTTGAGATCCATCATGTTGCTAATTTGATTTTTCAAGCAATTGCTTTTCTGTAAACGAGGCTGATTTTGCCCCCTTAGGCATCACAAGACCTGTGATGGAAGGGGCTGACTCTAACCTCGAAGCATGGATCTGAACGGGCACCATAAACCAGGTTTCAGGTTCATCAGCAAAGAAAGACATGTCTATAAAATCAGATGCTTCTTAGAGCCAACAAAAATCTCATCAATATTTGAACCTAAAAATTGTTTTAAGTGTTGCACATTTTTCAAAATAAGTGTTATTTAATAAATACCTACTTTTTATGGGCTACTGTTTAAGGAAAAATTTCAGTGGAATAACTATGGAAGTTCGCATCACATAGATCAAAACTTCACAGTATGTTGACTTACGTTGAGTAAGGATAAGGTTTCATAACATCACTTCCTTATTTTGAACACACTGCCTTGTTTTGATAACATTGGCAAAGCCCCCTGAGTGCCTCATGATAATGAATTCATCTGACGTTTATTCTAATCGCACAGAGATTAATGAACTCATGCGATATTCATGTGGCTCTCTGGAGACATCAGGATGTGTTACACAAAGTGTAATGTTCGTAAATGGATACAATGGAATATGTGTTAGCCAAGAAACTTGAGTAGTCAAATCCTCAGTTAATAAAGCAGCAGGAACTGAAGAGGCAGCATCCATTATAGTGGGTTTTTTTAGGGAATAATAAAGAAATTGACAGTGTATTCAAGGAAAAAAAAAAAGTGCAGGAGCCAGAAGACCTTGGTTTGAGAGCTGGTTGGATCAATTACCAGCCTCGTGGCCTTGGGAAATTTTCTTTACCTCTTAGCCTCAATCTCCCCAGCTTTAAAATGAGAATTTAATAACATCAACCTTCTTAAAGCCTTTTACAGGAATAAGGAGTGGGGGAGGAGCGGTGCCATCAATCAGTCAATCAATCAATATAATTCCTCCCTCACAAGGTTATTTTAAGAAGTAAATCAAATGATATGCAGTGATTTGATAAGTGCTTTGTAAACTCTGCGGCATTACACATGCATTTACTATTGCCATTCCTTTGGGAAATAGATTGTCTGGAGAAAGTGTACAGTTTATTTCCCATACACAGAAAAATGGATGCCTTAGGAAGACATTACTTACTACATAAGGAAATGGACACTGTTTTCTTAATAAGAAAAGCAGATCTGACCAATTAAATGTGTTATTGAATTATCTTTTTTAAATTTGAAAGTGAGATATCAGGTTTGAAGCAACATGGGAAACTTCTCATTTTTATGCAGGTCTGTGACCTACAACAGTCTTCGAACAATAACTAAATGTATAATTAAGTCCAGTTCTGTTGATTCTGCCCTGTAGGGGGAGCGGGGCAGGTCCCTTCACCTCACTAGGCAGGAGTCAAATATGACCTCATCTCCCAGACCCCTTCCAGTACCAACATGCTGTCATTCTCATAAATCCGTCCATAGTAATTTTTTTACCAACCCTAACAAACTTCTCATTAGTTTGTAGTACTTCTAGTCACACATGATTAAAAACCATTTTTATATCTTTTGATTAAAAGAAACCCCACGGGGGCGTCTGAGTGGCTCATTGGGTTAAGTGTCTGATTCTTGATTTTGGCTCAGGTCATGATCTCAGGGTCCTGAGATGGAGCCCTGCATCAGGAACCCTGCCCCTCGCCGTCACTCGTGCTCTCTCTCGCACGCTCTCTGCTCGCTCTCTCTCTCAGATAAATAAATAAATCTTAAAAAGAAATAATAAAAGAAACCCCACCTTTTCTGCTTCAGTTGATTGTCTTACCTACTCTCAGTAAATTGTAGTCACTGCCTGAAATTTCTCTTAGTATATGTTTGTTCATAGCCCTCTGATTTCAAGATAAAGCTTCCATCGCCTAGAAAATGATTCAGCAAATATAGACCTCAGAGGACAAATATTACCTGATCTCAAATAATTAGGGCAGTCACTCTTTTGGCACATGGGTGGTCCCAGTTTCAGGGTGTAGGTACATTCCAGGATAATCAGAAAACTAAGGAAATCCAAAACTCACTTGAACAATTATACTGCCATTGTTAATATACACCGTGTACCTCAAAATCGTTCTCAGTGTGGTCAAACACAAAGTCAACGCCTGATCGCTGTACTCATTTAAAGGCACACACATTAATAATAGTCATTACTACATTTTTATTATTATATGTTATTGATACACGGTCCAAAGCACTGAGTTAAGAGTCAAAATCTCTGGTTTCAAACAGACTCCGATGCTTTCTAATGCTGTAACTTTGGCCAGGTCATTTAAGCCCTCTGAACTTCAATATCTTTGTCAGTGAAACGGAAACTTGTTGACTTCCTAGAGTGACTGGCTGTGGGGCTCAACAGGAGGCCAGCAACTATAGCCAGCAGGCCAAATGTGGCTCAGACCTGTCTTTGTAACCTCAAAGTCACAGTTGACTACCTGCAACAGAGACCTTCCATTCTGTAAAGTTTAAAATAGTAACTATCAGGCCCTCAACAAAAATGCTCGTTAACCTCTGGCCTAACGAATGATATTCATAAACTTGTTTGAAATGCTTAGGTAATCTTAGTGGACTGTACTGAAATAATGGGCATCTGGCTCACCTAGCTGGAAGAATTAGGTAAAAGTCCAATTTCAACAAAGGAAATGGCTTCTAATAGTCTATCGTGGGTTATTTGGTATTACTGAGGTATTATATGTTATCAGTAAATAGTTGTTGTATCTAATGCTACTAATCGATCATTAAGACATTTTGCTTGAGAAAAGAAAAGCCACTGATGCCTGATTCACAGCAAGTTGATAGAATTTGTTTTTACAGCTCTGATGTTAAGTACCGATATCAGGTATGCCAGTCAGAGCGCCACTGCACTTAATTGAATGCTAAATCTGAACCTTTGATAAGTGCTTTTGCCTCAATCCAAGTTTACCTACATTTCCCATGCCCGGAATGAAAGAAATGATGAATGAATGAACAACCTACTGAGCTGACATTTTTCTGAAAATTGTCTGCATGCTATTATTAATTATTTCTCAGTAACCATGGAGAGGAAATATTTTTGAGAACCCAGCAAATGAATTTAATAATGTGGGTATTCTGGACCAAAATAGATCCACTCAGTGTGTCAAAAATACTTTTTTTTTCAGTTATTCCCAAATTTTCTTCTCAGTGTTAAGTGACGTTACACATTAATAAGTAACGGGACTCCATCCTAAATATCTTTTTAATGTGGGTTACATATAACTCATAAGCATGTAACAGATCAGATAAATGTTTTTGAGATATTAAAATTATGTTTTTCATCCTCACCAATCTCTAGTGTCAAGCTGCCCCAGGACTTCCAGATTGAGGAACTGCCTAGAAGTCTCAGACCATAGAGTTTCTGTCATTACGTAGCTAAAATTCCCTTCCACTATTAGAGACCAAGAAGTTTGAAGGCCTTGGGTGTAAGAGGGATATCCAGGAGAGAAAAGGAAAGCTGTGCCTCTTTCTGGTCAGAGGTTTCCATCAGGGGCAGGGGGTGGGAGATGGGCAGGTAAAGGGGAGTTAGCGAGACTGGAATGCACACCCAGGGTAGAGGCCATGATACTTCCCTTGCCATTAAGGTCTCTGAGGGGAGTTCTGTGGGCACACCAGGCTCTGTACCAGCAGAGAAGACCTCGGATGGTGAGAAGCCAGAGCTACACAGTCAGGAAAAAGCAAGAGCTCAATCTTTATTCCCAGGCCTCTCTGGCTCCCATGTGGTGTGAATGCTGAGTTAGAGCACATGGACCACTTTTGGAGCCCTCCGCAGTGAGTGACAAGGTGACATCACAGTAGTACCTGAAGGCTCAGGAATAGTCAGGGGCTGGATGAAGAAAATGGCAGAAGCTGAGAAAGGTGTACAGTGCCCCACAGGTCAGCAGAGAGGAGTCCACAAGCCCTAAGGGAGCTGAGAAGCACATTAGCCAACGTTAGCAGACTTAAAGCCTCTGCTCACTTCAGCAATAGTCACCGATCAATATCTAAGGGCTGAACCCATCACACATAAAAGGAGAGTTGCCAGAGCCATCCAAGGACCAGCAAGAAGCCAGCAGCTCCCTCCCCGCAAGCCTTGCCTTAAGCACCCCAACTCCAACATAGCGGGTATAATGTCATCCTTTATAAATTCTGATGCTGTCTTGGAAAAAAGCAAGGAAAAGGAGAGGATTCAGAAGGATTGAGTAATTCTTGAGCTAAAGCTAGAGACATGTTAAATTATTAGATCAGATTAAATTTTAAATCATATTGAGCTAATTTTAGTTTTGTTCCCACTGCTCAGCGGGCCCAGTCCTCCTGAGGAAGATCAATTAAGTTATGGAGAAAAGCTACATTTTCTTTGCACACCCAAATTTATGAATAAATTTGCACTCTACGATTACATTGTTTGGTTTAGAAGAAACCTACTGGTGACAATTTTACTCAGGGTCTAACAAATCTCTGAAACTAAAAGAGAGAGCTCTTCTCTAAATAGTTACATATCAGAGGCTATGTAGGGTACCAGGCGAATGTGTTGAAAGACAGAACGGAATTCTAGCCCTAACTCGACAATTTACAATTTACTCTGTTAGTCACTAAAAAAGTCATCTCGTCTCTATAACAGCGCTTCCCAACAGATGTATCTTAGATGAGGTACTAGAACATTACTGAAGTATTGATCCCTTCAGCCCCCGAAACAGCCAAGGCAGAGCCTGGGGTGACTGGAGCCCCTTGACTTTCATCTCAGGCTACCCCAGTGCACTATATAAATTGTTTTTTTGTGGGTTGAATGTGATAATTTGGGGGGATTATCGTCCTATATGATCCCATTTCTCCTCCATAGGATGAGCGGAGGGGGGAGTGGAGAGATTTGATGATGTCCTCTGTCATTTCCATTCTAGTAGTTGACACTTCTATGAGTGTGGAGAGAAAATTCTAATTGCAAAAAGAGTCACAGGAGCTCCTGCATACATGGCCTGAAAACAAAACTTCCTGTACTTACGTTTTTAAACTCTTTGATTACCTCTAGATTTGTTCCCAGAAGAAACAACTGAAAAGTCAGGTGTCCTTTTTCTCAGTTAACCAGTGTCATTTTTACAGCTCAGCAGGGATTTACCTACGGGTAAGAAAATTAGAAAAGAATCTATAGACTGCAATAGTACTTAAAGGCAAAATCAAAGTTACCTGTGTGGGATCAGAAATTTGCATTCATCTTTCAGCAACCTGTTTTGTTATAAATAAATTAATTTGAAAATCAATTTCCAGGGCAATGATTAAGAAGGGTAATCAATAATTAGTGCATTTCTCACACACAAATAAGGCTGTTTTATCTTCAAAGTAAGTAAAACGCTTTTCAGGATGAACACCTCAAACTTGTTGAATATTTTTATTTGAATATAAAAGAAGGATCTTTTGCTTCCCTACTCACTTGCTCTGAAATTTGCTATTTATATCAATAAAGAATTCAATGCATGCAGAATTGATCTATTAGCCATTTTCAAGTTGAAGCTAGGTTTTATGGACTGCTAAGATTTTTCTGTTCAATGGGATGACAAATGTTTTAGTACTTTTGGACAGAAAGAGGAAATGCAATGTTCTTGTCATTGAATCAGTCATTCACTGATTCATCTGGGAATATAACTCTCCATTAAGTAATATGTACCAGAACAGGTCCAAAGAAAGAATGGTTGTCACACATGCTGATAATAATAATTCTAGCTTTTGAGTTGTCATAGCCTACTAAGTGCCAAGTAATAAGCGAGGTGCTTTTGTTTATGGCTTCATGAATTTTCACCCTGAGGACTCTCAAAATTGTTAGGTATTACTCTCATCACTCTGGAGTAAAAATGGCAGGGATTTTTCTGACAACACTCCAAGAAGAGGTTTCACTCATCCAATTGTTCATCACGGCCTAATGTCCAACTTTCTTTCTAGTAGTCTAAGTGTTTACAGCACCAAGAAGTTTATACTTAAAACATTTCAAACCCACCAGTTCACTGTAATGGCAGGAATACATTGCTCTCAGTGAGTAAAGACTGCCATCTTGTGGAAATTGCAAATACAGCAAAAACAATCATTCCATGGAACTAAAAATCTGCACACATTAAGAATGTGCAACTAGATTCTTGCAATGTTATACACACACACACACACACACACACACACACACACACACACACCAATGCTGCTCACAGTTAAATACAAAACTTTCCTTTAGGTATGATTCAAGTTTCATTTAAAGATGCCAGTGTTTTTGAACATTTGAATATATATATATATATACATATATATATATCCTCATTTATTATATAAGGGCTCATCCAATTTGCCTTTAAGGCAGTGCATAAGATTTTGCTAAGCTTTCTTTATCTAATACTTAAATAAGTTTTTGTTAAATAATAAAAAGGAGGGTGTAGTGACACTTTTCTAATGGAATTTCCAGGAGCATTAGATTCTGCCGCAAAAATTTATGGCAGAACTCTGAGCTTAGAAAATACTTTCATACCCTTCCAACACTTCTATTCCACCCACCCTGTATTTCTAGAATCTGTTGTGGGCTACTCACAGCTTGACTGGGGGGATCTTACAATCTAGCTGTTGTCTGTCCCTAAAAATGGGGTGTTTGTGCAATGCCTCAGTTATCTGTGCTTCCTGAGATCGACTATACATAAAGGCATCTTTGTGGTGTGAAGGCAAATAGAGAAGTCTGCTCACTTTTTCCCCATAGTAACTCCTACCCCTCAGCTTACTGAACCCAAAAATTCTACAATTAAACAAATTCTTTGGATTTAAGGCCCTTTACTCCTATTAGCATCAAAATGGGTGTCATAAAGTATGTGTGTATACATCAATGATCATTTTTGAAACCAAATCATTCTTCGGGTGTAGAAATGATAAGGACACGCTGTGATACCAGATACCACTGAGGAGAAAGAGTAGGCAATCGTTGGTTCATGAATGAACACGGAAATGAATGAAAGAATAAACTAACATGAACTGAGGGCATTAAAAAGAAACAGTATCACAGTGTTGCTTAGGCCATTTTGGCTGAATGTGCAGTTGTGGTTTAACATAAATTTTTTCCCCAAAAAAATACCTGGTATGAGACCATTCTTTAAATACTTATTGAATGGATAGATGAATAAGAAGAAATGGAATAAGTTAGAAAATCACATCAGTGATAAGAAAAAGTAGAATCTGAGGGCAGCGTCCATTACCAAAAACCATGTTGAGCATATTCAATCAATAACTACTTGTCTGCTCTGTGTTAGGCAGTATGGAAGATGGTGAGGACACATTCCAGAAAGGGGAACAGACATCAATCAAGGAACCACAAATTATTTTTTTAAAGATTTTATTTATTTACTTGACAGAGAGAGAAACAGCAAGAGAGGGAACACAAGCAGGGGGCAGTGGGAGAGGGAGAAGCAGGCTTCCTGCGGAGCAGGGAGCCCAATGCGGGGCTCCATTCCAGGACCCTGGGATCATGACCTGAGCCGAAGGCAGACGCTTAATCGACTGAGCCACCTGGGCACCCCAAGAATATTATTTTTTTAGAGATGACTAAATTTTCCCTTCAAGGTATTCAAAGGTGTTCTGATTACCCAGTGCCTTTACGTAGGCAAATAGCTAATGGGTTTGCCAACATGATTTGCATATATTTGCAGATAGGCCAAGCAAGCAACTTTGATGCTGCGATTGAAGATTACAGATGTGTGTAATACCTAACACAGTGCTGCTGATTTCCACGAGTAGTTGTTCCTTTGGATGGAGGCACTATTTATTTCTCAATGTATGTGTGCATGTATGTGTATATGTATGTATGTATGTATTTAGTGAGCTCTATGCCCAGTGTGGGGCTCGAACTCACGACCCTGAGATCAAGAATCGCATGCTCTACTGACTGAGCCAGCCAGGCGCCCCATAGAGGCATTATTTCTCAAGTGTATTCCTCAAAACTCTAGCTCCACAAATTATTACTATGTATTATCGGGGAGAAAAAAAAATGAGGAAAAAAGAAGGAAAGTTAAATACCTTTGGGAAATGCCAAATTAAAATCATACAAGTTTTCTTTTCTACAGGTCTTCTTAGAGCCTTTAATACACTGACTTCTTTGTAAATTTCCTAGAGGCTGTTTCTTAAAGTTAATGACCACGGGACCCTTTTCTTGCAGAAGCTCCTCTAGGTACTAATGTTCCATGGAACACACTTTTAGAAATTCTGGAAATACAAGTATCTTTGTCTGAGAAGAGGCAGGAATAAGGGTGAAATGTAATCCATCGATATTCATAATCACCTTGGTAAATTCAATTAATCAAAGTAATTGTACTTCTTGAGCAGCACTCTGAAGCAACAAGCTTTAGACAGATCAAAGTCATAAGAAAGGAGAAGTCCAAGTTATAAGGGAAGCTCCAGTTCAATGTCCATCCTGGGGTGTCAGCTGGGGGTTCTGGGGGTGAGACCAAGTCTCCCCCACAGCCCTTAGGGCTGGTCTTATTCCTGTTTGACTCAGGTTGAATGTTGACCCCACCCCTAGCCATTATCTTTTAGCCCAATCTTATCAACACAGGGTTGACATGAAACAGATAAAAAGGTAATGCTCCACCCAAAGAGTATTTACTCCTTCCAAATGACATCATTCTTCTCTCTAAAGTTTTAAGCAGTCTCTCCCCAAGTAACCGAAGACCTAGGGCAAGAGAGGAAATATAGCTCCACATATCCTAAGGCTGACTATGTGCAAATTATAAGTCAAGCTAAAAACTCTTAGATAAAATACGTTCTATCTTGTCACCTTGACAAATAGACCTTCATGCCCCTAGGAGGTCAGGTCTGAGTTTCTAATCTGTGATAGTTTGGAGTATTGCCACAGACCTGGTGGCCCAGGGAGGTGGTCTGTGGGCCCCTCTCTTCCACCTCCAGCTCTGTCCTGCACAGTGAAGGATCGCCCACACAAAGGTGTACACCCCTGAGCTCATACACCTGAGCTCAGTCCACACTCTCTAAACACCACTCCAGACACCTGCGATGCCCTTGCGGCTGTGAGGTCTGCTCTTGGAGGAAATGTGGGGACAAGTTTTCCCCGGTCCTGGAGGAGCTTTCTGAACTGTTAGGGTGGGAAATCCTAGGGATCCCTGAAGATGGTGCACACTCTGGACAAGCTCACGGCCTTGGCCCTGACCATTCTCACCCTGCGAGAGGCGGCACACCTGGGGGAGGGCCAGAGGTAGGCAGGTCTCAGGTAAAGCCTAAAGAGTATTTGGAAATGAGAATAAAACCTCTGCAAAAAATCATACTTTAAAAAAGCTGCAACTTTGCAACTAGCCCCAGACTCGGAGGAAAAAAAAAAAAAAAAAAAGACGAAGAAGGGTATTTCTTATTTGAATTTAACTACTTCTAAAAGCCTCTGGTCAACTTTTCTTTTGTTCTCCAAGGTAAGATTATTTTCCCCTTTGGCATTAAAGTTATGTGAAAAAACAAAAATGATGTATTTTATCAACTTCAAACTTGTCCCGGGGCTTTCTCCCACACTGTGTTAAATAATAGAAGACTTTTTAATTGAATTTCTTTGTGTGTAGCATATGCTGGGTGACATTATGCCAGCATCTTGCTCTAAGCAGCAAAACGTTCTCCATAAAAGCATTAAGATCCAGAGTGTCATTCCGCATGGAGAGAGGGAACGCAGAACTGCAACAGCTTGAAACCACATAAAAACAGTGCCTCTGAAATGTAATTGTGAAAACACATTGAAACAAAGTGGGGGGGCGGGGAGGGATGATACTTAGAATTAGAGAATAAAATTTAAAAAAAAAGAGGAGGAAGAGGGGTGGGAGCAAGAGAGGGTACAAAAGGAGGAGAGGAAACCCTGTGGCACAACTCTGTCTATAATATCAAAGCAATAACATTTTCAGCATCCTGGCATTCCACCTGCAGGCTAATCTATATGTTCATTTCCCCTTGACCGCCACCATCCTTTAGCGGTGGGATTATAAATGGATGTGTTGTGGACCGAAGCAGTAACGATGTCTGCACTGACACATGGCTGTGTTCTTTACCCCAAGGATCCTGGAGCTTCAGCAGAATGGTGACATGGACATCCTGAAGCACAAATGGTGGCCAAAGAATGGCCAGTGTGACCTGTACTCCTCAGTGGACACAAAGCAGAAAGGAGGTGCCCTGGACATAAAGAGCTTTGCAGGAGTCTTTTGTATCCTGGCGGCTGGAATTGTCCTCTCCTGCTTTATAGCCATGCTGGAGACGTGGTGGAACAAGAGGAAAGGCTCCCGGGTCCCATCGAAAGAGGTACTTGATTGAGAGTTCTGGCGCTCAGTTGAGCCAATAAGCGGGTGGTCTTTCCAGGGAGGGTAATCAGCAGGAAGAGGATAATGGGCTGGGGGTGGTCCTTGTTTCTTCTTTCTTGGAATATTGAAAATGAATTATTGATGAAATATAAAAATCGGTAATGCCAATACCAATGACCATTTTAAGACATCCCAGATATGTGAAGCAGAGACTGCAGTTCTTGAAAAGACTGATCGTTTCATGTGCCATCAAGGGCTTTAAAATTCTGCCAGATCTCAGGGTAGACTTTCATTCAGTGATTTTCTTAAAGGCTGTGATTCCCTTGACCAGTTCACAAAGATGCTTGTCATCTTATTTCAATAAGTTGTTTAACTTATAGGTAAATTATTTGTATCTCTAAGATTCAGCCGAAGAAATACAATGCCGTAGGAAAATAATCAGAATTTGTCTCTTCACCACCAGCGGCTCCTTCCCTCTATCAGTATGTAGACCTATAGAAGGGATCATATGTTTTTAGCTCTTTGATGGCTCTAAGCTTAATGAATCCAAAGTGTGGAATCATCTAGAATTAAATTTTTAATAAAATAAAATAAAATTTTTTTCAGAGATCTGAAAGAATAATTGCAGAGTTACACATAATATCTCTTTGAAAGTGGCATGTGCCTTGTTTTCATCAAAAATTATGGAATTTACAAATCGGCAGAGAAAATGTGAAGTTAAAATAAATTACTTGATTAATTTATCATATTTCTACTGGACCAAAAGGTGAAAATTTTTTAAATGATGAAATCATATTCATTCACTAAAGCTTCACAAAATGAAATGGAAAACGACCTGAATTTGCTACATGATTTGATCTGCTAGATAGTTTCAAAGGACAGTTTTTTAAACTTTCTGTAACTAGATTTTGGCTAACTGATGGTTAGAGCAAATCCTGAGAAGATCTGCTTTAATGCACAAATAAAAATGACTTCTCAATGTTCATATGAATTTTTACATGTTAATATATTCTTTCAAACAGATCTCTTTCTAAAATAATCTGAGAATTCCTTTCTACCGCCTTATATACAAAATTGGTCAGCAGCATTTATAAGGAAAAGCTTGGCTTACCAAAGATAAAACTTAGCTTCCTACCTATCTGAATGATCATACATTCTAAATTAGTGGAGTATGAACTAAAAATTAAGCAGGGTTCGAACACTGTAGTGTTTTCTTTATGGAATAAGCTTCTGGCTTTTCTATTGACATTGATTCAATGCAAAAGACCACATTAATGCAATATTATAGCTGAGATTTCATATTCTTAAAAATCTGGAAATTAAGGACTCCCCAAGCTCCTTATATTTTGAATTACTATATATGATATTAAATTTTTGCATTATTATATCTGTTGATGGATGACTACATTATAGTTGCTGTGGGAACCATAAAATTACATCTCTCAACCCTCTAAAGTCTCAGTGATAATATTGTATTAATGGATATTTTTTATTGGATTTTGAAATGAAAAAGGAAAAGGAAAAACAGTGATGCACATCAAAATATTTTTCACTGAGGAGCACTACAATAGCACAATGAAAAAAATACATACTCCATTCTAACTCATGACAGCTAATTCAGATCTATGAACAAATATTTTCTCTCCTTATGATTAATAGGTATTTTTAAATCCTCATGAATTTAATTTATTGAACTTGGCTATAAATATGACTGATAAGAGACAATTTTTTTTCTTGCCAGTTTTATTTTTCAAACGTTGGGCTTTAATGCTCACTTTAAGTGAAAATCCTGAAGGATTTATGAATAGATTTCAGCACCAAAAATCTGAGATTTTCCTTCCTTTTCCTTTATTAAGTACCTTCTTACTAAGACTCCATTAGCATAGCTCAAAGCATCTTTGATTGAGAGGTCATTTAGCATAAACCTGGCCCTAAACCAAAGTTGTCATTCGCAGGTCATGACTTGAAGGGGTCTCTAAAGGTCTTGCTGACCTCACAGTATTGCCTCATTCAGGTACTAAATAGCTTGAGTGTATGACATCCCTCAATTAGAAATGGATTCTCTTGTGTTGAATGTTGCTCTTTCTGAATAATCTCACATCTCTCTGGCCTGAAGAGAAATAACACTTTAACAGTCACTAACACTTTAGTGTGAACTAGCGTATCGTATCACTTATCTCCAAAAATGGAAAGTTAAGGTTAGGAGGGAATAGGAGAAAAGAACAGAAGTCCAACTTGGAAGGAGACGCCCTGCAAAAGGAGAAAGCACGTGGAAAGAAGAGGTGTGGAGAGGGACTGAGTTGTTAAAACCGTATTTTTTTATTTGTACAGCTTTGCCTGGGTCTGTCTCTGATCTCATAGAAGGCAATCGCCCATCTACTGCTCCCCTACTTTTGTAGTTGCATGTGACATATATAGAACTTTTAGTGCAAGAAAATTATTTATTATAGATAACCTTATCTCAGAGTCATATTTGTACCCCCAGATCCTAGCGCAATACCTGGCTCATATTAGGTGCTCAATAGGTATTTGTTAAATGAATAAACCCCAAAGTTCAGTTAATTACATATCATGTTTGCTGAACTACTTTTCTTTTTTTAACCATGGAAGCTAGTACTGATGAGAACCTTATCTTCTTTTTCTTCATCTCCAGGATGACAAGGAAATTGACCTGGAGCACCTCCATAGACGTGTAAATAGCTTGTGCACTGATGACGACAGCCCCCATAAACAGTTTTCCACCTCGTCAATTGACTTGACCCCTCTGGACATTGACACTTTGCCAACACGACAAGCACTGGAGCAAATCAGTGATTTCAGGAACACTCATATCACCACAACAACCTTTATCCCAGAGCAGATCCAGACTCTTAGCCGCACACTGTCAGCTAAAGCTGCCTCTGGTTTCGCTTTTGGCAACGTGCCTGAGCACCGAACTGGCCCTTTTAGGCACAGGGCACCTAATGGGGGCTTTTTCAGGAGTCCTATAAAAACAATGTCATCTATTCCTTATCAACCAACTCCTACCCTGGGGCTCAATCTGGGTAATGATCCAGACCGAGGCACCTCCATATGAGCATCCAACAAAATCTCTTCACTGTTTCTTTTGTAGGACTCCCTTTGCAAGGAGCAACTGTAAAATTGTGGGACTAACATGGATGTAACACTTAAAAAAAAAAAATCAGGATTATTAGTAACAATTATAGTTCTTTCTCTCCACCTTCTCCCTCTTCTCTCTCTTCTATTTCTTTCTCTTCCTCTCTTTCTGTACATTTCCCTCCACTTTTTTTCATTACTCAACTTGTTCCCCCAGAATATAGTATACTAGGATCCTATTAGTCCGCTTTTCATATACTGTACTTCAAGTATAGGAAATGTGCACTGAGTATACTAAAAGTATATGCAGGATTAATTTTACATAAAGGCCTCTTATGTAACATTTCTCTATTTTTAAAAATATAATTGCAATAACTTCAGTCTTTTTACATTCTTCTGCTGCATCCATACAACGCTCCACTGTTGTTGAGTGTCCTTTAACTGTGGACCAAAGGCAACCCCTGCAGTGTTTATAAAATAATTTAAAGACCATTCAGGCCACATAATATGAGAATGCAATTTTGTAGGATTACAAAAAAGCCATTAATATGCCAGTCAAGACTACAGTTAAAACTACTCTCGCACTGCAACAGTGCATATGACCTTTATGTGATTGTACAGTATTAAAAGTTTTTTCTTATGTACAGTAAACTTTATCATATGGCAGAAGCCTCTATTGTGTTAAATAAATTAGTATCTCATCTATATATACATATATATGCACCTATATAATGTGTATATATATTAAAGGGCGGCCATTGCTATTGCAATTCATTTAATAAAGCTTTAGTTTTAAAAAAAAAAGCATTGTATACAGGAACTATGTATAGTGCAGGGGGTCTTTTCAGTTAGAAAAGGCAGGTTGCTTTAATGTTCTTCTGACTCGTATTGTTTGCGAACAGAGAATATTTTATACTTTTGTTATTAAAACATCCAGGGCGATTTAATATTTGTTCCTAGATGTAACTCCTTTGAGTAGGTTTTGCATTTGTTACTCAGCAGTGTATAAAGCTAACCTTGATAATTTTACTTTTCATGAATTATCTAAATGGAAAATGCTATTAGCGGGACCACGTGCACAGCAGCACATAGAGCTCTAGAAGAGTTGAAACGTAGATCATTGAAGGTTAATAAATTCTCTTCCAAAGCAGAAAGCCAATCGATACAACTGTAGTTGGGGAGAGGTGGGAGCCCTTATGAAATATTGATGTGGCCTTAATTACTGTCCTACATTATCCTAAAGAAGAAAATATAATGACCGTACTGGGCTCTCGACTTAACCCCCCCCTCCACCTTTTTATTTAGTTCTATTTGGAGGAGTTATGTATTTTTTACATTAGTGCCAAGTGTATAGGAGGATGACAGCAAAAACAGTGCCTCTTCGTGCACGATCCTTTTAAAGTAGCATTCTTACCTGTTAGAAATAGAGAATGAACTTTGTTTGTAATCCTTAAATCAAAATGTGGTAAGTAGGAAGCAAGAACTTATCCTGTGTTTTTACGCAGCCATACACTTATTTTAATCTAATTCATTCCGTAGCTAGGATTGATATAGAAATCAACCTATGTGATTTGCTTTAGGAGAAATTAAAAGGTATATTCTTAAGGTATATTATATTTTGATGCTAATTCTGTTCTGGGGAGCATCTTGTACTGTCACTGTTTTTGTACTAAATCTTCAAATATTGTCTACTGTGTAAGGCAGAAAATTTTCTTATCATGCAAAAACCATTTTGTTTCCAGGGTAACAAGTACCTAAGTGCATGCACGACTTGTTTTCCCTTGTAACATTCATGATCTCATTCACAACTCTGATTTAAAAAAAAAAAAAAATTCTTTACAACAAGCTATATAGGGACATACCAGATGTTGCAGTGATTTTAGCTATCAACAAACTGTTAACCATGTACAATATTTAAAATAGGCCTATTTTGATGTATTGCCTATTATACAAATACACAAAACACTTTTTGGAGGCCTCAGTTATGAGTCGCAGAGCTTTCTGTGTGTAATTTGTCTAAATAATTTGTCTAATAAAAATGTTTTCTAAACTTGCTCTCATACCATTGAAGTCTTAACTATAAAATTTGACAATGCTTACTCTCTCACAGAACAAACTGAATTTTTCTAAAAATTTATCTTGAGTTAATTAAAGCATGAAACACATGAAGTTTTACTAGCAGAACTATGCCAAAAGGAGTGGCTCTCTAAAAACAATACTGTGTGCGTTTCTTAAACCAATGAAAGACTGCCTTTCTGCTATTTGAAACAATTGGAACCAACAATATATTTGTTTTTCTTCACATATATTTATATTTGTGATGTTTCTGTGAGCACTTTTTTGGGAGAGAGTTATCCTGATTCATGTAAACAATGCAACCATTATAAGAATAGCAGGATGATGGTTTGTTACAAAAAAAAGAAAGAAAGGAAGAAGGAAAAGAAAAAGGAAATTAAGGGTAATTAAACTTAGAATTTATGTATTAATGATTGTTTGCTGTTAGGGAAATACTCATCATGTTGAATCTATTAATTTGAAAATTAATTGACTTCAAGATTATTTCTAATACAGTGTTACTTTCCTCATTTGAACAACAATATTTTTGTCTAGCATTTAACTCACTCAGTGAATATATATCTGAAAACATATTTAATTAGATTAAAATCTTTGCTGCTCTAAAATTCTATTAAAAGTGATTTTTTTTAAATGTTGGAACTATGATGAACTATACAGATCTAGACTTTCTCTCTGGTTTTGCAAATAAGGGAATATAAGATGCTAAGAAGCTGTGACTTGCCCAGATGTTTGACAATCTAACATAACACTTAAAACTGGGTCCTTTTTAATTATTATTATTTAACTCTGCCATGCTTCAGTCATATCCACAGGTCCTCATGGGTTTAAATGCAGGGACGGCTCAGGGACAATGCCTCCACCAGGTCCTCTCCCCAAGCCTAGGCTGCAAATCTCTAGGAACCTTCCCTCCTGTCTGCGGCCAACTAGAGCACCTGAATCAACCGCTCCTTTCACAGATGGGAAGGTGAACACCTCAGGCTACTTCCCCAAGGTCAGAGGGTGAGGCAGACCTCAGGCCAGATCCTGCTTCTCTCTAGGGCTACTTCCTTTAACCCATTGTCTGCTTGGTTCGCACCTCTTACACCAACCTTGCTATTTCAAAACCAGACAAATACCTTATATCCGTATAATTTTATTCCACTCAGATGTTGAAATCTTTCCTTCGGTGAATCATTAAGAGAACTGGTTGTCACTTTCAACCATGTCAGAACTTAGGCACAGGTTTTGGCTCAGTCATACATTAGAAGATTATAAGACCTCCTTTCTTCCCTCATACATATCAAGCTACATACAGGCAATTTGTTGTTTTCATAATTATGTTATTTTTCATCTCTTTTAATTTGGGATTGCTTGTCAACCGAATAAATACTTTAAAAAGTAGACTTTGCTGAATGGTACTTTGCTTCATCAATTAAAAAGATGAGAAGATCCACAATACCTTTCCAAGCCACACGATTGGATAACAGATTATTAGTATTTTATAATCAGAAATTTGGAGTGGAGAAACACGTTCAGGCCTATTGAGTATAGTAAGTGAGGCAGAACTAAGAATTTCTGTACTGGTAAACACAGGTTTTATGCTTACATGTACATCTCATGATAACTGAAAAATGTAATGGTGTCACTAAAAATTGACTTCCTTCTAGAATGTTTTATTTCTAAAAACAAATCCTATTTCCAATCTTTGTGATCAGATATTAATAAAAGGCTAACAAGTATGGCCATAGTTATCATTTCAACAAATTGTAGTAAATACCCTCTCATGAAGTAGCATATGAGCTCCCCTGGGCAGAAACGACTTACCTAGCATTGAAAAATCAGGAAATAAAGTTTGTTATATTTGATAGACTTAATTCTATTATTTGTTTATTTATTTATTATTTTATTCTATTAGTGTTCGCTCAAAACCTATTTTGTGAAAGCCACTGTGCTAAGCAATTACACACAGCATAGATGAATATGTATGTTTAAAAATGGGTCTGGATGTGTTCTAATGCCCAGTTCTTTCTTTGTCCCACATCACATGCAAGATACAGAGACCACCTTACAGACTTTCTGAGGAAGCAGAATGAGTCTCTCCAAGCCAGTGCAGTCCTCTTTGGCCTTGGCCATTCCAACTCACTGGGGCAAGCCATCCTGGCAGTTCTCGTGGGCTAATAGAATCTATCTGCTTAGATTCAGATCACCTCCACAAAGAAGACTTGGAGATTTCCCAAGATGCCAGACCATGAGGTCAACTTTTCAGAAATGTGAAAATTCCCATAAGCTACAGGCAAACTATTAACTAGCCCCTCCTCCTTATCAATACCTGCATACCAATCAGAGACTGACTCCTACCCTCAGATGTCCATGTCAGGATGATACAGACCACAGTAACTCATTTTCTGTCCCTGCAGGTCTAATCACTTGTGATAGAGCTCCTCAGTGTTTAAATTTGCTTCACAGGGATTACACAGTGAATCCTTTTCAGGCTACTTTTCAACATTTATCAACTTTCATTTATATTGCAACTAAGATCCCTAGCCACCTTTCCTGTCATCTAAGATACAGTGTGACCTATGAGCCTGAGGAATATATAGCAGAGTTTTACAGGAAGCCAAATCAGGACAACAGCCTCCAACCCACACACAATTCCAGAAGAGTAGAAACCTCCTGGTTTTGCTCCATGTGTAGAGCTCCACAGAGGCACAGAACAATTACACCACATAAAGATTCACCCTCCCATGGGGTTAGGAACAGACTAAAGGAGAAGTCGCTTGTTTTCTCACCTGAATTTCCCAAATTTCCCTTGTTTCAATCATTCTCATTTGTTTTATTCCCATGTAATCTTGTAATAAAGCAAAAATCGTTCAAATTTCAGTAATACATTTTCATTATCTAAAAGCTTTCCTATACTTGTTATTACACACAAGATAGGACCAAGTGTCACCTCTTGACTAATTTTGCACATTTCCTAGAGTTTCCTCAGAGTGGGAGGGAGAAAAAAACTGTGCGTTTTAGACACGTCATTACCTGTGTCATGCTGTAGGCCTGGCTGTCTGGCCTTTGGGAGGAATGGAGGCCTGGTTTCCCTTTGGGGAAGACTATTGGTTCCCACCTCAGAACTGGCAGAATGTTTCAAAAGTCTCAAACAACCTGTGATGAAATGGAAAATTCAAACCATTTTCAGGATGACATTAATTCTCCTTAATTAAAAACTAATGAAGCTTTCATAACAGCTGTTTCAGAAGGAGAAACATATCACAAAATCAAAAAATGATACAACATCAGAGCTAGACAGGGATGAGAAACAGTGCTTTTAATGAATACTTTACCTGCCAGAAGATTTGAAATGTGAGTAAGAGGCACACTTTGGTTTTTAAAAATGTTGTGTCTAATTTTTAAATTGGTGCCACTGAAAATTTTTAGGAATTAAGTAGCAGACACCTGTGGCTATTTTTCATTCTTAAAAATTGGACATCACTATTAAAAAACAAAAAACAATTTGTTTATTCACTACACAAAAGATTCATGATGGGGGCCTTTGAGAATTAGTTCCTCTAATGTGTAATAAGATTCAATTTGCAAAAATTTAAGTGATATAAGACTTTTCAGGATCAGCCACTTCCTAGAGCAAGGGGCACCTCTATCTACTTCACACTTATGATGTAATGTTTAATTCCTCTCCAAAATTACATTAAAGTTGACTTTCAAATTAATGCTAGGCCTCTATTAATACCTGTTTATAAAAGGTAGCTATAAGATATATTTAAAAAAACCACACACACACTAAAAATAAGTTGAAAATAGAGGCATCACATATCCAGCTCATTTAATTTGACTTTATTATTCTAGGAAGTTATTGAATGCCTAATATGTTCAAGTACTTCCATAAGGAATGTTAAGGAGAGCTCTGGACATTAGTTGCTACATGGGTTATAGCCATGTCATATATCTAATCGACATAATTGACATTAGATACCAAATGCAGAACTCTCATTCACATACGATCTTTTTTAATGAGTATAGTACTTCCTACTGTACTTACTTACAAATGAACATATTAAAAATAAAAATAAAAAATAACTAAGCAGTGTAGCAAGATATACATGTAATGGGGACTTCCAGCCTCACTTCTGCATGACTAAGCATTTAAAATTTATTGTTCACTCACTCAGATTTCCCCATGGAACTATCATAGTAAAACTCTTCATAAACTGAGCAACAAGTATATAAAATCACTCCTCATGTGTGTAACCTCCATTTTTTGATGTGTCCAATTAACATGGTAAGTCCTACAAAATAGTTCAATCGCCAACAATTAATATATTTTAATTAATTCTTTTTCATCATTATTAAATGATGTTTTTAATTCTTACTCCACAATCATGATTATGTGTCTCTTTTTAAAAAAAAAACAACTAGTATTAGTACATATACATAAACCTTAGTAACACTGAAGAGCGATTATTAAGAATAAAACAATCACACAAGATCAATCAGTCCATTGACTAGCAGTTTTCGAGCACCTACTATGAGCAAGGCACCGTAGGACAGAGATATCCTAACTGGTATGCCAAGGCACACTCCTGAGCCAACAGGGGTCCAAGGGTGTTGAGGTATTGACTCTATCATGTCTCATGGTGGGGAGGTAAGCCCCTGGTCTGGAATTCTGTCCATGAGCATTTCTAGTCATTTACACCTGGCCTTTCCTCAGAAAGCTTCTGAAGTTGGAGAAACAAAATAGAAACTTTTGAAAAGTTAAATACAAAGTCATAGTTTAAATAACATCAGAAGGCAAGAATATAAATTATATCATGATGCAGAATGTATTCCATTATCAAGTTAGTTGATAGAGTAAATATTCTATGAGAAGAGAAGAAGAAGGCAGCCTACCATGGGATGATTTCCCAGAATAAGAGGAAATTTAGCCTAATCACAGAGACTATGGAAAGGTTGGGGGAATGCAAAAGGGCTTCCAAGTGCAAGCAAGGCACAAAGATGGGAAAGAATGTTCGAAGGATCAATAGCCCACGTTGTCTGGAATATAGGTTTCATGTCAGGAAGTGGCAGATAGTAAAGCCCAGGTGAGACTGTGGAAAGCCTGTAGGCTGGGCTCAAGAGATTGCACTATACACTGTTCATCTATTCATTCCTTCATTCATGGAGTCAACAGATGTTCACTGAGCTCTTGCTGTGTGCAAAACACTATTCTAGTTGCTGGGGACACACTGTAAACAAGACTCCCTGCCCTCACGGAGTTTACAATCAGTTGGAGGAGACAGACAGTAAACGGGATAAATAAGTGAGGTATATAATGGATTAGCTGATAAGTGCTATAGAGAAAAACAAAAAGGAGTGGGAAGCCTAGAGTAAGAGTAGGCATTTCCTATTTTAAATAAGGTGCCCATGAGCGGCCTCACTGATCAGTTGACATTTGACTGAAGTCTTCAAAAGAGGGAGGGAGTTAGCCCTGTCGCTTTCTGAGGAGAGAACATTCCAGACTTTGAAAACAGCTAGTACCAGGACTCTGAGGCGGGAGTGTGCCGGGCATGTTTGAAGAACAGGAAGAAGATCCATGTGGCCAGACCACAGTGAGGGGTGAGAGATTGAGCTCAGGAAGGTAACACAAGGCCCAACTTATAAGGCTTTATAGGATGCTGTAAGAGCCTAGAAACCATCGGAGTGGTTTGAACAAAGTGGAATGCCTGTTACTAGATCCAGCAGATTAATTATAAAGCCAGATGTAAATCAAACTTGGGATCCGAAGTGCTGCCACTTTCCCACCCTTCCTTGGGCCTAAATATTTGCCACCATTTTGAGTGTTATGGGAGAGTGGCGTGGAGTGCCAATCGCTGGCCATGCCTCCATTTGAATTTCAGCCCTCGAACCATCAGAGAGAGACTGAAGCCGGGTTACTCTTCACAGAGGCTCACAAGCATGAGATGTATGGAGACCTCCAGCGTGGGCAAGGGGGAGCCACTGAAGATTTTTACCAAAGGAGAAACATGCTCTTAAAGGGGTGGTTTAGAAAGATCCAGCTGGTAGTAACTCATAGAATGCAGTGGAAAAGAGGCCAAATGAAAGGCTTGTGCAATAATTCAGGCATGATCTGAACTTCTGCAATAGCCCAAAAAGGAAAAAAAGATACAGATAGTAGATGCGTTTTGAAGGGAGAATAGAGAGAACCTGAAGATTAACTGAATGCAGACTGTAAAAGAGAAAAAGAAACCAAATATGACTGATTTTTCAAATTCAGATGCTAGAAAAGTAGAAATAATCTTACCAAAAAGTGCTAAAGTCAGAAGATTATGTTGTTTTATTTTTTTTTTTTCTTAAATTGGGGGTTAAGGAGAAGAAATCATAGAATTGAGAATTGTTTATTTTCCGTCATTAGGAGTCTACATGAGGGATTCGGAACGCATGGGGGGTAGGTGTTATCCAGAGTCCATGACTTTTAAACTGCGCTCCCCAGATTCCAGAGGGTTTTCCTTGGGGCTTATGGGGGTGCTGCTCAGCGGAGGTAAGGCTCACTGGGCCTCAGTCAGACCAGCTGTTTTGATCTCTTCATATATCTCACTTCCGGTTCTGATTTCCCTCACCTCCGAATAGCACGTCCTGACAGAGGACCACAACCTCAACTCCGACGTGTTCTAAGGCAGTCCACTAGCACTTTCAACAATTTTAATTGTCCGTTTGATTATTCTTCCTTACAGCTGGTCTTCGTATTGTGTTGAAAGTTGCCCCCTACTGGTTCTTTGAAATGCTGCAGAACAAGCCTCATTCCTTTTTCTCACGTGAGATTTATCCCGTTTCCCACACAGTGAATACTCAGAATTGACCAAACTGTCCTGTGATATGGTGATAGTGACTCAGATCGCATAACTGGGCTTGAAATACACCCAATATCTCCAAAGTCCTTAAAGGAGACAATGAGCTAGAGCAGAGTCCCCTTGCAGTAGGCTTTACTAAAATGACCACAGAGCAGACATACTGAATAGAAAACGAAAAAAAAAATTTTTTTAAACACAGACTTGTCTTATAAAAGGAACAAATTAAAATTAGCCCGATTGTTACAAACACCTGCTATGTGAAAACCAGTATACTTGGGGCTGTAAGTCAAACCAAAAACCTGTGGAACTAACGTGTTTGGTTCCTGTAATTGCTGTGTGCTTTTAGTTCTGAGTCTATGTCCGCTCGAGAGTTCAGAAAGCATCCACTAACACAGTTAAGAGTACTATATGAGAATCAAAAGGTTGGTCTGAAATACTCATCATCACCAATCTTATCCTCTGAGAGTTAAAGAGGTTAGATCTCACCAAGCAGGCCATCAAAAAGGCTACTTGGATTTTGTTCTAGATGTTGTCTGTCAGCTTTAACTGTCTCTCAACACTGAGGTGATGATAATGGTTCACTTTTAAAAGGTCAAAGATGATTTCCCAGTTCTAAGGGGGAAATGTCATATATCAAATAGAAAACAAGAAATAGGTAGTATGCACCTTTATGAATTGAGAATAATTTTGATAAAACCTGCTTTTCAAATTGTTTGAGAATACAATCACTTGCAATTCACTTCTTGCCCCAGAATCTCACTTTTAAAATATAAACCATGAGTCACACACACATACACAGAACTAATCTTTCTTTTCCTATAAAAGAGATAGCACACAAATTGTATACACATGTTGTATTGAATATCTGCACAAGATAAGAATTTCAAGGTAGTTTGCAGAGTCACACGTTTCTGAATTGCACTTCATAAAATATATGGCATATACCCTCAGCTAGAATTATTTCAAGTGTAGGGACTTTAATCCTTTCTCATCTGAAGATGTAAGTTGCCAATTTCTGCTTTAATTCTTGCCCTTAACAAGCCGAGATTTATGTTCTTCTAAATATAACAACCATGGGGAGGGAGGGCATGTTGACCATATGCCAGGCACAGTGCTAGGTACTACCTACATGTTTCACTTGATTCTCATAACATCTCTGTAAATTTGCTATCACTGATACTAATCGAACAGTTTAAAAACAAAACAAAACCTAAGTCTCTAGAAAGTTAAGTCATTTGGCCAAGGTCATCCAAATAGTAAGTGACCAAAACGGAATTCAAACCCACATATCTCTCCCTCAGAAACTCATGCCCTTTCCATCCCAACAGGCTGCTCCTGACATCAAAGAGAGATGGAGGGTAAAAGGCCCTTTTATAGCCTTCCATTGTTGCGAGAGGCTTTCAAAACTATGGGGATCCACAAAGATCAGCTGGTCCTCACCAGCTGACTATATTTTTGATACAAAAACTACAAGTGGTAAATAAAATATTCATAAAAGATGAATCTAAATGATGCATGCGTCATAATCGCTTAGAGAACATAAACAGATTCTGATACTCTGCCAGATTAACATCTGCTGCAGATACTGCTCGAAGACCAGCAAACCTGCTGGTCCTCCTGTGGTTTTTATCTCTGCTGGTGATGTCAGCGATCTTTCCGTCTTCTTCCCCACTTTCTTAGCATCCCTCTAACGGATCCGTTGGAAAAACAAAGCCCTATTGAGTCACCTCACATAACACTCTCCTACCTGACCCCCTTTTTTCCAGCCTTACTGCTACCAGACAAGTTTAAACACATGCTAGCCTCTGTGGGAAAACATTACAAGCTTCCCTTCAAACATCTTACTGGGTGATCTTACTACATTACTTCTCAAGTCAGGTCACTCCATGATTTCATTTTTTTTCCCATGGTATTTCTGTGGTCCGCCAACCAACGACGAAGCACCTTAGCCAAGAATCCCTTCTGGCAGGAAGTACTAAGGCAGCCTTCACAGAAAGCAATATTTAAGCCAAGGAGGTAGGATTTTGACAATGAGAAATATGAATGTGCACTATAACAGCTATGTGCAAAGAGGAAATGGGAAAATATAATGGACAAGTTTGGAGCCAGGAATAAGACTATTTGGCTTGAAAGAGAAGGTCCTATGGAAACAGATAGAAGATAAGGTGAGAGCCAGTTGGTTGATGCATTCAACAATTACATTTTGAGAGTCCATCATACATATATATATATATATATATATATACACACATATATCTCCACATGCCAAGATGCTAGGCATTGCAGAACATAGAAACATAAACATGCAAGATCTCAAAGCTATTATGGAAGAGATGTCCTGCATATGCATAACTACAATGTAAGGCAAAGCAAAAAAGTGCTACAACATAGTATAGGAATTGAAGGGAGAGATGGTACTCTTCCAGGTATCCTTTTATTGAAATACAGTGATTTTATTTTTTTTAAGATTTTTAGTTATATATTTGACAGAGAGAGCGAGCACGAGCAAGGGAGCAACCTGCAGAGGCAGAGGGAGAAGCAGGCTCCCCGCTGAGCCAGGAGCCCAATGCGGGGCTCCATCCCAGGACCCTGGGATCGTGACCTGAGCCGAAGGCAGACGCTTAACCAACTGAGCCACCAAGGCGCCCCAAAATACAGTGATTATAAATGATACATAATAAGTACTTTAAAAAGTCTATAGTGTTTTGAGAATTCAGAGAAAAGCAAGACCTTTCTTCACCGGGGTGATAAAATGTCTTTGTGGAGAAGATGGTGTAAGAACTAGATTTAACAAGGAGTATAATTTCCAAAGATAAAGAATAGGGGAAAAAACATTTTTAGGCAAAGAGCAAGATATGGTCTAACTCACAGAGGAGGAGAGCACAAAGCATATTTGAGAAAAATCAAATAATTTGGTGGGAACATATGGCCCATGAAGAGCAGTAAGAACGTAAGATGACAAAACTATAAAAATCAAATCCAACCACTTACCTAATGTTTGAGTGCAGTCTCTTTTATAGTCTATTCCATTTTTGAACAGCTGTGAATATTAGTAATATGGTAGTGTTTACAGTCTCCTGGGGAAGGCAGACAATTTAACAGGCAATGACAATAAATTGTGATAAGTGCTATAGTAATGTAAATGCAAAGTGATTTGCAACCTAGTGCAGGGAAAGGAAAAGCTCGCTAGCCAGGATTCCAAGCTGAGGTATAATTGAGAGTCAGCCAGGCAAAAGAAAGAGGGATGAGCAGCGTATGCAAAGACCTGAAGCCAGAGGGCAAGATTTGTTCCAGGAACTGAAAAAAGTCACACCAAGTCAGAACTTAGAGGGAACAGAGACTATCAAGAGAATAAAAAGAAGAGGTAAAAAGCAGTCCTCAAAATCCTCCATAAGCCACATTAAAGAATTTGTATTTTTTAGGAATCAAGTTCCAGGCATCACTAGGTAGTCAGTGAAGAGTATAGAGTGAAGTAGTCACCTGCCCATATTCTTATTTTAAAGAATCATTCGAGCTGCCCTAGGAGAAAGCTTTGGGAATAGGACAAGATCTGAGAAAGGTAGACCAGTTAGGAAGCTTGTGTGGCATCAAGTCCTCGTTACCTGTAGTAGCACAGAGGAAGTAAGGGGTGGGAAGATTCTAGGGGCAGCTTTGGTGGGAATGGGGTCTGGGTCTGGGTTTGGGACCTTTTCTGAAGCTTTTAGTGTAAGTGAAACCATGAGAGTTAATAAAATCATCCAAGGAATAAGAGGTCTATTTAGCAGAAATGAGATCTGGACACAGAACCCTGAGAAAGGTCAACACTTGATCACAGGACAGAAGAGCATTCTGGCTAAAACAGAATGAGGAAGAAAACTTGAGGAGTGAGTAGTCTCCGAAGTCAAGGGAAGAGTATTTCGATAGAGAGTGGTCAGTGTTGTCAACTGCACTCCCAGAAGGAAAAGTACCCATTACAACTAGCAGCAGGAAGGTCTTCCAGATCTTGTCGAGAACAGTGTGGAGGAGAATGGCAGACAAGGAAGCCAAACTGTAGCTGGTGGAGGAATACGTGGAAAGGCTTATACACTGCTCTTCCAAGGAACGTGGTGATGAAAGAGGGAGAAAATGGACAGAAGGGAATCCAAGAAGGGGGTCTGTTTCCAAACCAGGAGAGTCTTGAGCCCAGTTAAACGCAACAGGAAGGTACAGGTAGTGAGGTCACCGTTGAGAGTACAGCAGCAAGTGGAGGATTCAAACGATGGTCAGTTATTGAGTTATTCCTTGTAGAATGACCAATCATATCATGAGATTAACAAGCTTCATTATGGTGAGGTCAAGTTAAAATGAGAAATATACCCACATATTTACTAATGCTGGCTTAGCTGCAGAAAGAGAAGGAACACTCAAACGTCATGACAGAGATTTGAGGTTGGATATTCGAAGAAACAGTAAACTCAGGGAAATTAGTTTTTAGGTGGAGTAGAAGATGATATTTGGTTTTTAAAATTTTAAAAATTAAAAAATTAAAAATTATCACATTTGAGGGGCTCTTGGGTGGCTCAGTCAGTTAAGCCTCCAACTCTTGAGTATGGATCAGGTCATGATCTCAGGATCATGGAACCTGCTTAAGATTCTCTCTCTCCGTCTCCCTCTGCCCCTCCCCTCCTGCTCCTGTGGTAGCACTCTCTCTCTCTCTCCCTCTCTCAATAACATATTTGAAATGAAGGTAATATCCAGGTAGATATATTCAACAACACACTGGAAAGGTAGAAGCTAGGTTTAGCCAGAACATTCAGAATTGAAGTCTCAAGATAAGAAGAGAAAAGCCTCATAAGAAGATGGAAAGGTACTCAATAGGCAATGGATGTTCTGAGCAGCAAAATTTTACAATCTAGGTAGGTACATTCAAGGATAATTAATCTAGTGGCTTCCTATTGGATATTAAAAATATATATATATATATCACAACTTAATTCTGTCGAAAAATATTCATATAGGAAAATATTTACTTCCTCATTTAAGTCAATTTCACTATCTTAGTGCACCATATACAAAAGGGAAATCTAAAGCTTGTTTTCTCACCGTTCTCTTGTTGAAAGAGGATCAGCGCCAACGCCCTCGTGTGGTGGCTCTCGGTAGGAACAGGCTTACCCCCTCGAGTCTGATTTGCACCATTCCTTGCCCACATGATGGAGAACAAATCATCTTTTTTATTATTCTGTATCTGCATCTTCGGAGAATAGAGAAATAACTTTTCTTCCCTTCACAATCTTCCTCTTCTTCGTATTCATCCCATCCCAAAGTAAGAGCTTAACCATGGAGAACTAGTATGCTGGCAAAAGTCCAAGTCAACAAATACAAATGCTAGATAGATGACCAAAAGTTTTTTATAATTCAAATTTTCAGTAAATAACCATAGAAATGATTTTTAGGAACTTAGGAACTTAGCCAGTGACATCCAACATTGTCAAAATCCATTTTCCAATTCAGCACCAAAACAGTACATTTTACGATATTTTTGATGTCACATCTTTTCTTTCTTTAAAACAGAGACTGAAATTATAGTAAAATATCCTACATGGCCCCACTTTCTTCTATCTCCATTAGAATAACATGGGACACGTTGTACTATGTTTGAAAAATAATTCCCACAAGCTCTGTTTAAGTGTTGTTTGGGAGGCCAATTTTTACATAAGACTCAAATATCCACAGACTCTCTAAAATTGATAGAGTATGAGTTTCAGAAGCATCTGAACCTCTAGAGAATTTTAGAAAATTCTGAACATTTTAACAAATAGAAAAAAACTGGAGGGTTTCTCTGTATATAGCTAAAATATTAGCAACAGTTTCTCTCTCTTTTTTTTTTAAAGATTTTATTTATTTATTTGACACAGAGACAGCGAGAGAGGGAACACAAGCAGGGGGAGTGGGAGAGGGAGAAGCAGGCTTCCCGCCGAGCAGGGAGCCTGACGTAGGGCTCGATCCCAGGACCCTGGATCATGACCTGAGCCGAAGGCAGATGCTTAACCGACTGAGCCACCCAGGTGCCCCAACAGTTTCTCTTAATTACTTTTTAGAACACACTACAATAAAATGAGCATGAATAATTCAATATAATTATCTGAAGTCATTATTTAGAACCTAAAATAGAAAATCAGGTAAAAAAAAAGTCCTCAATTTACAAAAATTCATTTCTAGAAGTTCATTTACAAGTCATTTATTTTGAGCACATGGTATATGATTTCTTGGGGTGGGGGAGATATACATAATGGTTGCTTTTTAGATTAGCTTTCAAAAAATGTTGTTTAACCATTAACACAATTGAAATATTTTTCATAAAATGATTTAAAGGCAGTATTTTTACACTAGGTTCTTGCACAAAGAGAAAATACAGTAATATGAGAGAGCATGACCTTTAAATATTTTTAGAGTACTTTATACTGAGAAAATAGATTTAGTGTCATCATCAAGAACAGCTTTCATATCCATCGTTTGTCAGCTCTGCTACCCTAGGCAAGTTACTCAATGTCTCTGTGTTCCATTTTCCTCATCCATGAAGTAGAAATAAAAATAGGACACTCCTTAGTTTTGCTGAAAAGATTTCATGCCTTAACATGAAGTGCAGAGCACTTAGAATAGTTCCTTGTTCACAGTAGGTTCGAAACAGTGTTATAATGTTATCATTCTGCACACTACTGCTTGATAAAATGTAGGAATTAATCAAATATAGATGCTGCAAGAAGGCAAATACAGTAAAAGCTAACATTTTATCTTTCAAGCCAATTCTGTAAGGTCTTCATTGAAAGAGACGTACACGTGAAAATATATGCATTCGCCACACTATTACTTAGCAATTTTGTACAATTGTGAAACTTTGCAATATAAAGTAAAAAAATATTAAGGCATTCAAATTTTAGAAGTATAAATTTTATTCCAAAGAAAGTAAACTGTTAAATATGCAATAAAATTATTTCACCATCTCTTCAGGGTCAAAATTGTACTTCTGATTATGTATTAGAATATGTTTCATCCTAAATATCTCTGAGCTTTAAGAATGCAAAGAAGCAATAAATAAATAAAAACAAAAATGCAAAGAAGCTTCCACAACATTATGAAACAATCAAACCAAAAGGCAAAGTGAAAATCAGTGAGGTAAGCCTGTTTATAGAAGCTCTACAGACTAACATGAAAATTACAGTTTTTAATATTAAAATAAAAGACTTTTTATTTTCTGTCCAAATTTTTTAAAAAATGAAAAGAAAGACTGTTAACATTAAGGAGATTTCCTTTTTTAAAGATTTTATCCACTAAAAATGTGTTCATTCTTCAAATTAAAATAGAGACAGAAAAAGAGATCCGGGGCAGTTTCTGATACCATAGACATTTTATGTTAGCTGAAATAGTGGCAAATGCAACGCTACAGGGTTAAGAGAAACTCAAGGGCTGAGCGAGTTCCTTGGTTTTCCTTTCTCCAATCTCTCTTTAGGGAAGAGACAACTTTACCTTTCGTCTTCCTCTATTACCTTGTGACTCCCTGCTCTCTTTTACAAAGCCAGATGGTGGTGCTGTGGTACCACTTGTCGAGATTTTAGCTTCAATTCCCTGGGCTTCTATAAGCAATAGCATTTTGTGAAGAGTCAAGCCCTCTTTTAAAAAAAGAAATATTAAACGTGCTTTATTCTTCTTTTTAGTGGTAAGTAAGCCCACCATTTAAGTCCTTATGGTTATTTTAATGTTTACTCTCTTTACAAGGCTGTAAACCTATACATACAGGTAACTTATACTCTCTAAAACCTATACATACAGGTAACTTATACTCTCTAAAAGATTGAGAGATTGTGGCATTTTTGTGTTATTGTTTTTTCTTCGTCCGTGGAAATAAAAATAACAAATGATTATATTTTGTCCACCTTGTTTTCAGACATCCATAATTTATATATAAAGTCCTATGACACAGCCTAACCCCAACCCACTACCCAAATCTTCAGGAAAAAAAAAATTTTTAAGGCTTTTTTCAGTAAAAGGAAACTCAGTCTGTTTGTTTGTTTGTTTGTTTTTTAAGATTTGATTTATTTTATTTGAGAGAGAGAGAGCAGAGCCACGGGGGGGTGGCAGAGAAAGCAGACTCCCGCTGAGCAGGACCCTGAGATCACGACCTGAGCCGAGGGCAGATGCTTAACCGACTGAGCCACCCAGGGCGTCCCAAAAATAAACTCAGTTTTAATCCCAGTCCTCGGTCAAACTCTCTCAACAATTGGTGAAAATGGTTATTTCTCTTGAAAGTGATGTTATGAGGTTAATCTGGTGATGCCTCTAATTATCCTGACTCTCTCTTCCTCTGTGGATCTCATTAAACCACCTTCTTGCAAGTCTGGGTTTCATCTGATTTATGCCCCCCAGATGAAAACTGAAAACCAAGTTGGCTGATGCAAAATTATGAATTGGGCCATGTTCTTCCCTATCTACATTGCTATCAATATTCTTCTCCTTTTACCTTTGGCCCACCCTGAACAAAAATCACTCTGGGTAACCCTACCATACCTCCTTCTACCCCTCTTTGAATTCTAAATAAAATGAATGTCAGAACAATATCGAAATCAACGCAACTATCAGAATATGTCCAAGTAGACATATCACAGGTGAAAAATAAAGCCCAAGAAGAAAGGCACATCAGGAGAGGGCAACATGCACTTTTAAAGTCTATATACCAAGGGCCCTTGTGACCAAGGTGCAGTCTCAGCATCACTTGCATTATCTTGCTGAATGAGCAAGGGCCGAGAAAAGGACTCATGATAGTCACGATGCCCCGGCTGGAGGGACACCTGTTCCTCTGCCCACTGCTACAGCTACCACTCCAGGGAGGCCCTTGGAAGCATGGAACTTCAGAGTTCAAGGACTTTCCCACTTGCAGAGCAGGGTCGATGTAATGGAGATGCCATCCTCCGCAATTACTTTTTCAATGGAAACTATGTTCTTTTCCAAACAAAACCCTAAGTCCAAGTCCCATATGCCAAACAGATTAAAACAATATTTTAAACACATGTTTATAGCTTAAAATTTATGACATTTACTTCCCAAACGGCAATAAAAGAGGAAAACGGGTGACCGTTCTGGACCGAAGACTGAGCATTCTGCTTACTTTGGTCTTTTAATGGGCCCACATACAAAATTACTGTAAAACGCATCTGTACCATAGAATTTGAAAGAAGCCATTCCTAACCTGCTTTGATAATGGCTTATTTCTCTATGAGACAAAAAAGATTACACTGGAAATAATTGGATTCTAATAACGAAGATAAAGACATTGATCTATAACATGCTTTAAAAGCCCTCATTCTGGAACAATGCCCTGACTCCCCCCTATGCCCCCCACCCCCAGTTCCATTTTGTTAGGCAACTTCCAATTCTTCCTATGTGTGGAGTTGGTTTCCAACTTGGTTCTATGCGAATTCCACCTATCGGTGATGGTTGTCTATAATTTAACATGGCTTTTTTTCCCCCTCTATTTCAATAGTCCTAGTTCTGTCTTCTAAAGTTGTAATATTGAGATGCACTTAAAACCAAGTAATTTGAGAAAGCATCTTTCTGAATTCCACAATGCCACTTAGTCCTTTTGTGCACAAGACACCTAAGTTGAGAAGAATTTTCTGATAAATGATGAGGTGAGGCTGGGTCTCAAAGCTTCAGAAGCTCCTGGAACGTAGGAAAAAGGAAAGGAAATGAGAGGAGCGCCCTGTCTCCTCAGCGTGCCTCCCTCAGCCAGTGTTCACATCTTGGCGCTCTCCTCTAGAGCTTTTAAAATCAAAAGGGGAAAATGAGGTGACAAGAGGGATGATGTCGAGAATCCTGCCTGTTGTCAGGGACCAGTTGTGGGTTATCAATCTAATCTACTGTGGAATTCTCTTTGAAAGATAAAGGCTTTCTTATTTTTCCCATCTATAGCCTGTGTGTGTGTGTGTGTGTGTGTGTGTGTGTGTGTATGCATATATATGATTTACCTGATTGCAGATTCTCTTCCTGGAGACCTGTGAGTAAGTTGATAGAATGAAATTTGTTTCCATCATAAATGCTTCTCCAAACTATAAAATCAAACCCCTAATAGAAATTCTATCAGGGTGTCTCTACTTCTGAGCATAAATGATAGGTTCCTTTTTAGATGGCAGTGATACGTCTGTGGAGTTTTATTTCCAGGGAGACAGGGCAGGATTTGCTGCTATGCAGACTGAATAATGTTGGAAGCCAACATCATGTCACATTTTGTGTGCACTTTCCAAAGATTAATCCAAGCGTTACAAATGGGACACAGACTGCCATTGTCCCAGGGACACTTTAATAACCCACACCTACAATATTCAACCTGTTGTTTGCATAGGGACAACTTTGGGACACAAAAACCCACCAGAACGACTTGGGGAAAGGAGCCATGGAGAGGCAGAGACCCAGGCGCCACGGCACCTCCACATTTCATCCTTCATGGCAAATGAGTCTGTTTGGAGTTTATTTATGCTTGGGGATGGGGGTCGTGCAGCTTGCTTTCTTCAAAGCCCCTCAGCGAGCATGTCTTAAATCGGCTGCACACTAACTTGGTTTCTTCCTCGCTTTGCACTTTCAAGCAGGCTTTGCCAACTCGCAGATAATTTTTGTTTTGTTTTGCATAATGCCGCTCAAATTAAGTAACATGGCCACATGCCCTCAGGACTTAAATTTTGCCTGGCCAGCTTCTTTTCTTTTTCACCCCCCCCCTCGTGATTCCTGGCATCTGTTGTTAAACTAGGATATTCGTCACGAATGGAAGACTCAGTAGAGGAAGATGAGAAGAACTCATAGTTGTCACATTCCCCAGTTCCTCATCTTTAAGCACAACACTACGGTTCTTAATTATTATTTCTTTCTTATTTACTTTGGAAAACAAATACTGATGGACTAGTAGATTGGAACTGATAGCCAAGTTCCGTTTTGAGTTAAAAATATCAGTAACGTTTTTCATAGAAGGTATTTTTACCATAGAGATAGAAACATGTAAGAAAACAATGAACAGAATCACAAATAGTTATGATATATTTAATCCTAGTTATTTTGAACAGTCTCCTGAAAATAACTTTTTTCTTTTCGTAAGACACTATTACCTTAGTATATGGTAGTGATACTTATCAATAGGAGGCAATTCACTTAATTTCCACTTTAAAGACAGGTTTTAATTATGTGGAAAATGACAAAAGACAGGAGAAAATAAAACTAAAAGGGGCTAGTGTACATTTTGCTAAAGGACATGTTCCTACAATTTAAACTTAAACTTGCTACTTATTTAAATAAGGATCAACAAATCCATAATAATATAACATTTCAAATTTATGTTTAGTGCTTGATATCATTTTTTAATTCAAACTATGGTATTTCTCTAACATCCTATTTTTGTTTTTATTATCATTCTTATAACCAGGTCGGTAAGTACAGGCTTCTTCTTGATTTCTATAAACGGTATTAACTTTGAGATCTAAAAATAATACTACATGGGAATATGTGTATGACGCAGTCAGTTGAGTCTTAAAAGCGAGTATGTTAATGGCAAGTGGTTCATGGGAAAACTGTGTGTAGATTGCTTTGCCTTTATGAACTTAGTTCGAGGCAATAATGTACCCAGCGGGCAGGGGAAAGAGTTGAGGGAACGTGTGGAGGGACCCAAGTTCGTTCTCTGCTAGGGGTCCCACAAGGCTGGAATAAAGCTGTTGGCTGAGTTACATCCCTTTCTGGCGCCAGGGATTCTCTTCCAAGTCCGTTTGGTGTTGAAAGAACTCCATTCCTTGCAGACATAGGTCTGTATCCCCTCTTCTCTTCCCCTGAGGTTTGTTTGGTCAGGGGCCCCTCACAGCTCCCAAAGGCTGCTCACAACTCCTTTCCACATGGCCATTTTCATAAGCCCTCTTGCGCTTCAAATCTCTCTGACTTCTGGAACGCACCCCCACCCCACCCCCCACCGTCCTCTTTAGGGGCTTGTCTGATGAGGTCAGGCTCAACCAGATCATCTGCCTTGTGATTAACTCAAAGTTAACTGATTAGTAACCTAATCACAGGAGTGATATTCCATCATACTCACAGGTCCTGCCTACACTCAAGGGGAGAGGATTATACAGAACTCATCTAGCAGCATGTGGGAACTTTGAGGGCCATCTTAGAATTCTGCTTCGCACAAAAGCTAATTACAGATAGTGAAACGGTTGTGAAGGAAATAAAGTAGGAGATAGATAGAGTGGGCAGAAAAGGCCTCCCTGGGGCAGTAATATTTGATCTGAGACTTGCAGGGCAAAGAATGGGCCTTTGTGGGAATGCACTGCCAAAAGGGTATTGTGTCACTCTTCAAATTTCAAATTCAACGTTTTATTGTAATATTGTTATAATTCCACTGATATGTCAAAGTACCTGCTTTTTGAGATTTCGATAACAAAGCAATTCCTACTTCTAATGCATATTTAAAAATAAAACTTCTTTGTCTAGAAGCTCTAATTTCGTTCCTCCAGGAAAGAGAGTTTGTGGTGCGTTTGAGCTGTGAGCTGCCTTTCCTAGGGGCCCTGCAGAGAAATGTCTCAATAGCAATTGGTGGGGAGATGCCAAGTCACTTTGCCCTTGGAAAGACAAAAAGAAAATCCCCTACAAACTAACAATTATAATTGCATCATAGTGACTGTGTCAAAACCACTCATGCATTAGTTCAAAAATCATCTGTGCTAGGATATTTTTGAAACACGAATTTATGTTCCACTTTCTACAGTTTTCCCTCCTTCCTCCTCTAAGCGTAGAGCCAGGCCCTTTGTGTTTCTTTGCAGGGATTTTGCAAAGCGGAAAGAGCTGGCAGGTGCTTTTCCTGCCTTTGGTACAAACTTAAAGTTATCAGAGATGATCTGAGAAGATCTGGAGATGCAGAAATGCCAGAGAGTTACTCTGGAAGCATCAAGTAAGAAGGGCCGACATGTCCCCAAGAATTTAAAAAAAAAAAAAAAAAAAATGGCGGGGAGGGGGATGGGTTAGGGGCGAGGGAGCTGTCAGTGAAAGGGGACCCGGAGAGGAGGCTTGTAGTGCAGGACTCCAGTCTCTCCAAATAAACTTACTTCCCAAACACAAGGAGAAACAGCAAAGCTTTTGGACTTGAAAGGGACTCTCCCCTCATCCTGGGACGTGAGCAGCTCATCAGAAAAGCAATGTGGACCCATGACTAGAGAAACCCCCTAGATACGGTGGCTGGTGTTTGAAGACCTGGGACCTTGGCCCAAACTCAATTGGAGGCCAAGCACATGTGGGGGAGGTGAAGAAGAACCTCGGTAATGACCATGAGCGAATTCCCCAAGTCAAGTTTAAATCAAGTGTGAGTTTACAGACTATGCATCATGCACATAATGTCGAGGACTTAGGTATCGGGCGCATCAGGGAACTGTTCACAAAGTCTGTCCTCAGTAAGGCGAATTGTTCAGGTAGCCAGAGTTGCTCTTAAATATGTTATGGACAACACAGAATAAATTTTGCTAGTTTAAATGCTTTGAAGCATTTCTGTACCTGTGACATTAAGTCTCCCTCTACCTTCTCAAATGCCACCTTCTGCCTGCTGAATGGAGTGGTGGTGTAGAAGAAACAGAGCTGGACCAGTTAGCCAGAGTCCCGGGTTTCTTTGTTTTCAGTTTTTTATTGAGTGTTCTTCATTATCCAAGTGTTCTGGGCTTACAAAGATAAATAAGACCAGTTCCTGCCTTTTGTCTGAGAATGAAGAAAGGCAAGAGAGAGAAAAGCGGTTATAGGCAGTATGCACGGTGGTTACTCACCAAAGCTCAGGAATCAGAAAACAGGAGTTCAAACCTAAGCTTTTGCAATGCTCTAGCTGTCTGATCTTGGGAAAACCATGGAATGATCCTGAACTTGTTATCTCACCCATTAAATGATCCCTACCGTTAATGATTCTCACCTCGTGGTGCTGTTGTGGCTATGAGATAGTGTTTATGAAAGTTTATTATTGTAAATGAGTCCCTGCAATGCAATGTCTTCAGTACTGTGGTGCTGTATTTATGTAACTCCGCATCGATTTTTCCAGTCAAGCCATCTCTACTGAGGAACTGCTACGCTGCCAGACCTGAGAAATAAAAGTCATGTAAACTCTCCAAGTCTGCCTATTTCGTGAGATGAGAAATTTGGAATAGATGATCCCTAAAGTCCCTCAAAATAGGTAGTGAGCTCAAGGGGAAACTGTACAAAATACCAGCCCATTGTCCTTTTAGAAAAATGTTTAGGTCATATCCACGCAGACATAGAGGGAAGAGGGGAAGAACTGGAAACGAAAAGACAAAAAATATTAAATTAAGCCAAGCAACTATCTATTTGTAAAATAAATAAAATTTTTGGAAGCCAGCTAATAACTAAAATTTTGAATTAACTGGATCATTTCACAATTCTGGTACCGAAATAGAGGCTATGTGACTAGCTGGTAAATTTAATCAATAAAAGCAACCGATTAGGATTATTTGGGTAGATGTGATATTTCAAGTATACACCCTTTTACTCTTTACGTAATAAAAAGTTTAATTGACACTCTGAATTCAGTCAACTAATTTCTAACCCAATTGCTACATTTTGCTTTTGTTTAAGAAGAAAAATATTTGAAAAAATTCATAGGTATCTGTTCTCCCAAGAGGTTTCTCTAAACATGGCTGTAATACTTTTCAGTGAGACACTGAACCTTATTTTAGTGATTAGTCCAATAAATGGAAGCATTGCTAGGTCTAGAACTCGTCAATCTACTTTAAAAGGCTAAAGTTCTCTTAAATTTTACATATTTAAGAAAATAAAAGCACTTGTGTTTCCGGGGTTGGGATTAATATGAAGAAAATGTGTTCGTCTGATAGTTGGCATGCCATATTTTGATGTCATTTTGTGGGTCAAAGATAACACCTCTGCAGAAAAGAAGGAAGAGGTAGAAAACAACTGTAAGCATAGCAAGACGAGATTTACAGCACCATTAAAATATATGACATGACAATTGGTGCAGAGCAGTGTGACACACAGCAGTGATCCTGTGCAAACTGGGAGGCCCTGTTTGCATCACTTCTTCAGAACTGTGGCTTTCACTGACATTTATAAACAGGATGAGAACATTATATGACCCTTTGCACGCAGCCACTGCCTAAAGCTGAAAAGCATTGCAATGTCTGATAGATACCTGCATATCTCATAGAATTTAGGATCAAATAATTTGGAAGCTTTCAGTATCTAGAAATGCTATGCAACATTAAAGACAGAAATAGGATTAGTTTACACTGCATCGGAAAGATAAAAATACTTCTTTTGTACTCTTCTCTGTGTAGTTGTATTAGGAATATGGTTTTTGTGTAAGTAAAACAGACCCCTTAAACTTTCTAGACAACATTTAAATGAGTATGGTGAATCCCAGCCTTTCCTAATATCAAAGAAATTTTTCTCATGTTACGTATAGACGTTTGCACAAAGATTCATAAATAGTAACTCAGATACACACAGAAGAAACGACAGAAATTGTAGTTATAAAAGTTATCGCATGGTTATTCCCAATTTGTTGAAACAATCCTCTCATGTTATTGCTAAAAATATGTATTTGACCAATATTTGAATAATTGGATTATATCAGAAATCATTTTCTGTCTTTCTTTTAAGCTGCGGACATAGAAGCCAAAGTTAAAAAGAATTGGGGGCAATTAGCTGGTTGACTTGTTATCTGAGCATAAAATATGTTGGAAAATTCTGAACAGATTCAATGATACCACTATTTATTTCCTAGGAGTTAATAGGTAATGTTGTTCGCACAAACACATAAATAGTGCTCAATACATTTACTAAACTGAATTTAATTTAATCGAAAGTAACCAACCATTTGCTTATCAAATTTCCTTTTTTTCCTAGATTATTCAGCTAGTAGTATATTCTTTTCCAGGAGGCCTAGCAACACCAGAGTGAACTCATTTATGCAAAAGTAAACTATACACCTAATTAATATAGACTGGTTCTCTAAACCAATCGAACAAACCAGATAATTACTAAATTTGTAGTTACTGTGCTTTCTCACTTGTTTGGTCTTAAAAATAAAAGGTTTCTTTTAGAGACTTGGGTAAAAATTGAATTTAACTATTATCTGAACACCTTAAAGTGATAAGTTTGTGTATGTGTCAACTGAAACTGGACTGTTTTTCCTTATTTTCTGTTTTTTTTATTTTCAGTTCCAAGTTCTAATTCAGTGACATAGTCCTGAAAGATTTGCCACATAAAGTATAATATGTGAGTAAACAGAGATATTTTAAATAAGACATAACACCATCTTATTAAATATTTTTTTAATTTATGAAAATGGAAATACTGATATGAAATATAAAATATTAACTCCTCCTTCTATCTAGACTTTCTATTAATAATATAGATCGTGGCTTCTAACAATAGTTTGACAATACTTACAACAGCATTGCTCTCAACTTCATGCATAAGTAAATAGAAAGTTAAAGCACTGCACTTTCTCACCTCATTTTTTTAAGGGAAAGGACCATGTGTCATTGAAAATCTCAGCTATGTTGATGCCCTAACAGCAGTGAAACGGAAACAAACTAATTTATAAATCATAGGGAAACTTTGGCAAAACTAACAAATAGATAAATGCATATAACCATATCTCTGGTTCAAATTCCTATCTCCAGCTCCATCCAGGTTAAAAATCACCCCAAAATGCCTACCTTACTGTTAAATTTTACATCACACATCCCTAGAAAATAATATCTGGAGAATATATTACACGTCCACCCCTCTTCTTATGTGTTCTGATGCTGTTTCGGAGACAGAAAATCCAGCTTCTGAGCCTGGATGTGCCTGGCTCTGGAGAAGTAGCTGCCCCAGCCCTGTGTACTTATGTTTCCGATTCCTGGGAAGTTCTCTTTGCCACAGGGCGTGCCCTGAAACACATCAAAAGAACCAAGTTCTACAAAAGAAAAAAGAAACTCAAGTAGGCTTGAACATACAAAGAGAGGGAGAAAGAGATGAGAAAGGGGCCAGGCAGAGTGTTGAATACAAAATGAGTTCAACCAACCCCAGGAGCTCTTCGTCACTTACATTTATCTTGTTCTGGGAGAGAGGGGCGTCAAAACCAGCCCTGACATAAACCACCCACTGCCATTGACTTTGACTCTATGTGTGAGTGAGTGAGTGAGTGTGTGTGTGTGTGTGTGTGTGTTGTACATAAAAAGGAACAGATTTCATGAGGTATCACTGTTACCTCACAAGAACCGAAAAGACAACATTTAAAAGCACAAATCTCCAAAGTCCTAAGTAAATACGTTTAGCATGGTGTTGCATTTAATGAATGCATAGTGTTAATATCAAAATCTTCTAATTGTGCGTTGCTTTAACATATTTGCTGCAGTATTTAGATTGTACTTTCTGTGCTTAGAATCATAAAGCATGTGAAATTTTCCATTTCTACTTGTAGTATTTTTTACGTGTTTAGTTTTCAGGGTCAGAGCTCATGGTCAAAATCTCTGCAACCAGATACATTCTGTATGATCAATAAAAAAAATAATTAAAATATAAGTGGTCCAAAAAGCTGAAAAATAAGAAAATCTTTTCTGAGTCTATGCTCATTTCACCTTTGAAATGAATGCCCCGAAATTCTGACTCTCAGTTTTGTTAAAAGTTATTCCAATTGATAAATCCCTTCAGATAAATTTTACTATCCCAATAGGATCATGTTCTTGAATGTCTGCGCAAATTTTCTAGAGCTAGAAAGTGTAACGTCAGGTTTGCCTACACTATAGTCATGTAATGGAAAATGACCTTTAAATTTTGGTGGCTTGGAGGTAAGTACATTAGCAGTGAATGGGAAGAGATGAACATGCAGAAAGAAAAGAAAAGAAAAGAGAGAGAGAGAGATCGAAAGTACTATCAAAAAGACTTTTCTTACTAGAAAAATTTAAAAACATTACATAAGAGGCACATTTAAAACTTCAACACAAGCTTTTGTTATCAAGACCACTATAAATAATAGTAGATTCAAGATTGTTTCCAGTGCATAGGAAGCTATAATCTAACGTGCTGATATTGATTTCCTAACACAGATCAATTGAATTATAGTGTGGATCTACCAATATCATCATGCTTATTTTAATTTGTTGCTTACCTGAGACTTCCTAATTTCTACTTTACTGTGTTTGCATTATTTTTATGTCTCTAGACAACCGATAAATCGTCGTTATAATTCTTACGAGTTGCTTTTGTTAAGTGGTATTCAATACAAAAACTAAAAAAAAAATTTTAAAGGATTTTTGCAAAAGGACATAAGTGCATTTAGGTGCGTATGTCACGTTTTCTTAGCGGACTGTGTCAGGCACTGCTCTGCTGGCCTTGCTTGAACAAAGGGTTTCAGTCAATCAGCTATCTGGAAGGAAAAGGTACAATCCTGTGCCCACCCTGTTTACACACAGCAGAATTATATGTCCATAACTAAAGTGATCTTGCAAACTCATTTACAGACTCTTTCTCAGTTTCGTCTTTCTTTCATTTACTTTTTTATCCTTTTTTTAAATTTTACTTTATTATGTTACATTAATCACCATACATTACATCATTAGTTTTTGATGTAGTGTTCCATGATTCATTGTTTGTGTATAACACCCAGCTCCATTCATTTTCTTAAGCAAATAAAATAATTTAAAATTTTAAACATTAAGAGGTGAGGCAATCATGCTCAACTCTGATACATCAGTAATAACAAAATAAAATGATGTGATTTCCATTTCTTGTCTACAGTGAATTACCCAGAAAGTCTATTCAGAGAGAGAGCAAAAGAGAGAAATAAATAAATAAATAAATAAATAAATAAATAAATAAATAAAACATAATTTATAATTCTGAATGTTTTAGTCCCGGGTCCCAGTTTTTTTCTGCCTTCAAAACCAGCCCCTTTTCAAATGTATCACACAAATTCACCATATGATTTTATGTGGTTACGTTTCTTTTTTGCATACTTTGTGCTTAGCATGTAAACCACCACAAAGTGTGAATGCAACAATGGACAAAGCAGACAGAAGACTCACCTAAAGATTAAAAACAAAAACAACATAAAACACGACACCCACTGCATCGTAGCCAAAGCCCAGGGGTCATGTGTGATGTTTCCAGGCTGAACAACCCCTGGGGCCTCAGTGAGTTGGTCAAAGATAAAAAGAAGAAAGCACATCACAGCTTTTACGTGGCCCTCTGAATTCTGCGGGCCAAATAATTCACTCTAACTGCAGGCTTTACAAGGCTGAAGGTCAGTCAGTCTTGACCCTGGAGGTCATGGTGTTCTTAGAAGGCAGCAACTTGCCTTGGGTAAAAGCTCCCCGGCCTTGTCTTGGCTGTGCCCTCAGAAGGCATTGACTGGTTTCCTACCATATCCTGGCCCCTCAGAGGGAAATCCTCTTCTACATCACTGACGGGACTGTATTTTAAGCAATACATTAACAGACTCTTTAAAAAACTGATCATTTATTAAATCAAGCTCCAAGCTCTTAGAGATATAATGTTAGTCTTTCCAGTGATATATTTCAAGATCATCTCGAAATTCAAATACCCAAAACCAGTCTCTTGTCTTCTAGTGATGTTTCTATCTGTCTAAAGAACATTTGGTCCCAATTCCAGAGGTGGCCGGGGCTAGGGGCATAGGCTCTGAGGTGGGGCTGCTCCTTACTAGTAGTGTGAGTTGGAACAAACTTCTAAACTTCTGTAACCATTTCCCTATCAGTACAATAGAGATGATAATAGTTCTTATCTGATACAACTGTTGTGGAGAATAAATGGAATTGAATTAGAAATTAAACCCAGGTGCCTGATGCAACCTGTCACGGTGATTCAATAAATTTTAACTGTTATTACACTTACAAAATAATTTTGAACTCGTGCTTCCTGATTCTTCACATCAGCCAACTCCAGAGACTCATTCACTTGGCATTTGTGCCTTTTCCCCGTACATTTTTTTTAAAAGATTTTATTTATTTATTTGACACAGAGAAAGTGAGAGAGAGAGAGAGCATAAGCAGGGGGAGTGGCAGGCAGAGGGAGAAGCAGGCTGTCTGCTGAGTAAGGAGCCCGATGTGGGACTTGATCCTAGGACTCTGGGATCATGACCTGAGCCGAAGGCAGCAGCTTAACTGACTGAGCCACCCAGGGGCCCTCTCTGTACATTCTTAGCGCTTGGTTCTAGACCCTTATCTCTTCATAACTAGACTGCTTTAACAATAGTTTCAATGGATCCCCCAGTCCATTTTTACTTCATTCCAACTCATATGTCACTGCCAGTTTGAGTTTTCATAAGTAATGCTTTCAGCGGTTCTGTCTACAGCTGTTAAAAATTTTCTCTGATTTCCTCTTTCCTACTCCTCACCTTCAAGAGCCTACACATTTGGATTCTGCTCAATCTATTCATCATTCCCCGATGGAAGAATCAGTTTGCTTGTAGACAATTTTCTGCCATATAATTATCTTCATTGATTCCCCCACATAGTCAACAAATATTTCTTTTTTTATTTAATTTTATTTTTTTAAGATTTTATTTATTTATTTGACAGAGAGAGACACAGCGAGAGAGGGAACACAAGCAGGGGGAGTGGGAGAGGGAGAAGCAGGCTTCCCACGGAGCAGGGAGCCCGATGCGGGGCTCGATCCCAGGACCCTGGGATCACGACCTGAGCCGAAGGCAGAAGCTTAACGACTGAGCCACCCAGGCGCCCCTCAACAAATATTTCTTGAGGGCCTACCATGGACCAAATGCTAGGGATGCAAAGATATTCGTTTCCAAGGTTATAAAAGTAAATAAAATATTCCCTCTGCCATCAATGAGCCTATCACAGACACTAGACAATTAAGCAACTCATTGTAATATACCAGGTAAGAAGAAGTCTAAAGAAAAATAGGACAAAGAAAAGAAAACTATACTGTAACATTTTGTCTTTAGGTGGGAAGGCTTTGAGATGTCTTAGAAAATGAAATGATTACAACGTAACAAAGTATTATTTGCCACACTATTTCTCGCTTCCAGGAATCATAGGGCCCTAAAAGTTTGTGCACTTTTGCCCTTAATTAAAAATGCCCTCAACCTATCAGAATTCTAGCCATCCCCACAAAACCAGTCCTACCTCCTCATCATTTCTTCCTTCATTGTTCTGGTACTTGATCTTTTTCTCTGGAGCTAATGTAAGTCTGTATTATTTAACTTAGTGGTTGATTATATGGAATCTTCAGGTGTTGGACTTATTTTCCAAAGAACCTAACTTAATAACTGGAGTAAAATATAACTAGTAATTGGTTAATTTATTTATTTTTCATGGGAAAATGTATATTTTTTAAATGACCATGTTTTTCACATTTTTTCTAATCCACAATATCCTAAAATTTATGCTACATAGCACTAGTTCTACACGATGCTAATAATATTACTCAGAACTTTAACTCTTGTTGAAATATTGAGGAAATACTGAGTTAAAATTGTTAAATAAGTTTGTTTACTGCAAGACTTCCCAGAGCATTATAGCTTGTATAATTTAAGGCTTCAAGAACAGTAAATATTAAGCAGTGTTTCCCAAATCCACTTCATGATAAAACCCACTTCTTGGAATTAGTGTTCACAGGGTTCACTTTGAGGAATTCTGATGTTGTGCAAAGTCTGTGGAGCTGATTTCTATTTTTAACTCAGTCAAACCATTTGCATAACTTAAATAACTGGTTATTTAATTTAATCAACTGGTAAGTGCTATCAATACACTAACACTATTAGAAACACTTAGGTTCTCTAAGTTCTATAACATTAGCAGAGATTTTGATAAACATAAAACCTGGGAACAAGTTCTCCTAACAAGGACATAGAGGCAAGAATCACACTAATGTCTTCAGAAAGTTGGCCAAACTCAAAATCACGATTTGTGCCTACATTCAAGGCTCCTGTTATCAGTCTAAATTTTTATGATTCTTTATTTAATGGCTGAATTATGAGATCTACACCCTAGGTTTCAAGAAAGAGGGAAGTTCCCTATTTAAGAGCACATATTTAATCACTGATAGATGAATGGATATAGAAGATGTGATATAGATATATATACAATGGAATATCAGCCACAGTAAAAAAATATCTTGGACCTTGAGGGTATCATACTAAGTGAAATAAGTCAGACAGAGAAAGACAAATACTACATGATTTTGCTCATATGTGGAGTCTAAGAACAAAACAAATGAACAAACAAACAAAAAACAAGACCAGACCTATAAAGACAGAGAAGAAACTGATGGTTGCCAGAGGGAAGGGAGTGTGGAGGGCTGGGCAAAAGGGGTGAAGGGGAGTGGGAGGTACAGGCTTTCCATTAGAGAATGAATCAGTCATGAAAATGAAAGGTACAGCACAGGGAATATAGTCCGTGGTGTTGTCACAGTGCTGTATGGTGACAGATGACAGCTACACTTGAGGTGAGCATCGTGTGGTGTATAAACTTGTTGAATCACCATGTTGTACATTTATACTAATAGAACACGGTGTGTCAACTATACTTCAATTTTTTAAAAGAAAGAACGCATATTTAAATAGGTAGTTTCAAGTGTACCTGATAATATCAAATCCAATTAGTGATTCCCAACTTTAGTATGACTTATATAACTATCATCATTAGTTGTAACAGCTTCTGTGCGGTCTGAGACTAATAACTACAAGTCCAGATCTAAGGAAACAGGTTGCAGGATATTACATGTAACTGTATATCCACACCAACTTGGACTCTGTGTGAGGGTCATACTGACTTTGTCCTCTGGTCCAGTGAAACCTACCAGTGTCTCCTAATCCAGACCTGGCTGAACTCCAAGGCCCTCCCCTAAACAGGTCCTAGTGAACTAGCAGTCAGGAAGGCCTGCTTTCTGATGGCTGCCTGGAGTCCAGACAACCCACGAAGCCCAACATGGGAGGTTTGTAATGGTTGTACTCATGCTCCCCTTTGTTTACAATGGATCTTTAAACTGGAGCCAATGCCTTGTAAGTAGTGGTAGAACCATGGAATGCCAAGTCTTGTCTGAAATCAGCCTTGATGTGACCTTATGCTTTATTTTCCCACAGGCTTCATCCCTACAGAATGAAACTACAACATCTGAAAGAAGGAATGCTTGGCCATTAAGGCCATGTTTGAAACTTGGCACCAGTACCTGGAGAAGCCAGGCATCCAGTCATGGCCTGCACCAATCGTCACAACTGGGAGGTCCTTTGGATGATCCGTAACCTCTACCAGCACCACAGCTGCTGATCTCTTTCCCACCTACTGATTTCAGGACCCAAAACATCCTGAATACCCAAAACTGGTGAGCTGATGTACTATATCCTAAGTTAAAAATTCTTGTTCAGTTCAAGGAAGTCAAACTCACCAGGTTGTGACACCTAAAAATCTTTGTTGTATTCCACTTAGAGAAGAGCAGCAACAGGACTGCCATTTTCAACCAAAGGTGATGGGTCTTGCCCAAGCCAGCCCATTAGCTTTGGAGGGATGCTTCTATGCAGTGGACTTCTTGCCTATGTGTCCTGGTCAGGAGCACTCACACTGAGGTCCAAGTCTGTACCATAGCAGCTTTGTCCTCCAGCTTCTACCTGTTTTAAGATACAGCACAGTCTCAACTGTGGGCCTTGGGACTTCTGATGGCCAAGTGTTCAGGAAGATGTGGAGGACCAAGGAGAATGTGCCTTGGCAGTATTGAAGCAGAAAAAGACACAGGCCTCTTCCAACCCTATTGAAATACTGGTGATTGTGATGAATCATCTTTGGAGAATTTTATCACAGAGCTCTCTCCATAATACTAAAACATTATCTTCACAGTGATCCACTTTTCTCTACGCCGAGGGACATTGCCTTCACCCCCAGTGGCCATCAAATATCTGCATTCTGCATGGATCCCTGGCTAATGTAGAGCCTCCCATTTGAATCCACATCTAGTAAATTTGTCATTGTAGATTAAGACCTTGGATCATGAGATTACACTCTGGAATAGCAGTGCCTGTGTATACTACCCAGCACCAAAATAACTGAGTATTCCTTATACCCAGATGAACATATCCATATTCATCTATAATACCTCTTCCATGCAAATCAATCTCTTACAAGTAAACTGTGGAAGTACCCTATAGAACATGCCCAACCCTCTTGAATTTGACCAGTTTTTATTGAGAACCTATCATGTGCCCAGCACTGTATTAAATTCTGAGACTGCAATGTTGGATGAGTCATAGTGCTTGCCCTAAGAAGTGTGCATTCCAGTGGGGATGTCAGACAATTAAACAGCATGAGGAGGGTTAGAGCATTGTAATGATGGCCATGATAATTCCTTCATGTATGTTCTTTGACCACCCAAGGAGCTCCTAGTTGCCCAGGCTGACTCACAGATGATCTTCTAATATGCCAAAGCAACCCACAAGATTCAAGCCAACAAGCAGCAGTCCCCAAGGGACCTCCCGCAAGTGGTGATCCTATGGATTCTGGTTACTAATGTATTATTTCTAAACCACCTGACTTTTAAACAAGTTAGATGCTCACCTACTAAGCACCTTCCCATCACATCATCAAATGGTAGCCGTAAGATTGTAGCTGCTTATAGGTGGAATCAGGCTGTAAAGTTAGAAAATGTGGCTTCAAGTTTGGGTCCTGGCACTTATTATGACTGTGGGCAAATCACTTAAACTCTTCAGTCTTTGGTGTCTTTCTTTGCAAAATAGAATAAAAACATTATATACTAGACCTACCTCACAGGGTTGTTGTGAGAATCAAGTGAAAATGTATATGAAAGCACTTTGTAAACTTTGTTATTTTTGATCACCCCATTTCTCATGGGTTCTTCCTTCTCCCTACCAAATACAATACTATAACTTACCAGAAGGATGTACTGTGACACCAGCCCCCCATGCAAGTGAATGATACAAAGAAGATGAAGTACATGCCCTCCTGGATACCTGGTTTCAGTATGGGAATTCTGACACCTCACAAGATGACAAGTGTAGAAGCCACAGGACCAACGCCAGGGCTATATTGCCATATAGACATTCTACCATTAACACTTCACTGGACGCAGACACCGGTTAGCCCTCTTGATGGAAGGCTTTCCCCCAGAACCCATTGTAGAGAACTTACTCTTGGCCCCAGCAAACTAAGCAGACAACAATAATTCAGGGAATCACCTGGGCTCTAGCTGCCAAAGGAATCACCAGCCACTCCAGTGGGGACCATGCCTCCCAAGGGAGAGTGAGAAGACTTGGTGAAAGGAGACACTGACTCAGTTAAACAAAATACAAGCCATCCTTCCTGCCTGACCTGCTCTAGTTGAGCTGGCAAGAGAAACTCCTAGGCATTTATTCAAAGCAAAGATTTGGTGACACATTTCTCCTTTAAGCACAGTTTTTCCCTTAAGCCAACCTGGCTCTTGCCTTTCTGATTTTGACTTGTCTGTTCCCTGTCTGTCCAACAGACGTGTGCTGAGATGTACTCAAGGGCTTGCAAGTCTTATATGTTCCTCTTACACACACACACACACACACACACACACACACACACACAAACACACACCCATTGAGGAATCCCACCCATGTTTCCTATGCTACCCCCATTGCCACGCCCGAACTTGACCTCCTATTTCTGGTGAGTCAAAATGGATTCTGGATTTGCTGATCTAATTTGAGTTCAGTCTCACTGGAACAGTCTATCCCAGGATGGAATGCTGACTGTATTTCAGTCCCGGGTACAAGTTTAAATAGAGTACCTATGGAGCCATTGATACCCAGAAATCCTTTAAGGAAAAAAAAAAATTGATTTTTGCCTTCTACTTCAAATATACCACCTTCTCCAAAACTAAGAACATATTAGCATGTGCCTCCAGGAATAGCATGAAGTTTCTGTAATAGATCTCCTGAGTTAGGAGAATGAGGATTATGTACCCAAAGATCAGACAGGATTGCATCCCACAAACTCTGGAGTAAGATCTTAAGCTTAAAATATAAAATTTCAACTATAATCCATTCTTCAGTTTCCTGGAGCAAGGAAAGAGGATTATAGGAAAAATGTTGATTTAATGTTCTTATCAGTTTTCAAAATATGTTTAAATGTAATGGAAAAATAATTCACCATTTCCTCTTTGCTGTATGTCAGAACAGCTGATCTAATATACCAACTCAATGAGCTGAGAAATTCCCAAATCTTTTCTTAAGGCTATAATATTACATTTTCATTTTCAATATTTTTACTTTTTTTTTTAAATTAGAAGTGTCTTATAGTTTACACTCACTACTTTTTGTGGGAAGGGAGCCAGAGAGACTCAGAGCACCAGCCACCCAAGGTCAGAGGCACTGAGCCAAAGGACCCAGCAACGAGAGGCCCAAGCCAAGAAGAAAAGCTGTTGCTGAAACGACAGACCAAGCATATGAAATAAGATGATCTCCAGGTCATGGTAGTTGAGAAAGAAGAACAGACAGATCCAAATTGGGAAGCAGATTAAGATGTTGAAGTAAGTATCAGGACGAATACAGCCGGGCAAGAGAAGGAGTCACCTCTGCCACACGTTGTCTGCCTTACAGCAGTTTTTCCCGTGAGTCCCAGTATTATAGCCCTAGTTTTTTAGAAGTAAAATCCTCAGTATCACTGGTGTCACTTACAGAGCCAGCCCAAAAAAAAATGCTTTCCTTACCCACAGACATACCTTTTGCTGTCTTGGTTGATATAATTTTCTTTTTCAGAGATTTTTAATTTTTTCACAAATCTTTGATAGATGATCTTATCAATAAAAATAAATAATAACTCTCAGTAAACAACGTCCTTGGTGGAATTCCAATGCCTTCTTGGTAAGTAAAAATTGGTGATAAAAATGAATTCCTTTCATTAATAGTTTGCCTGCCCTTGCATGGCCAAGACTATATGCAAGAGAAAGAACGTTCTAACATAGATCACATGTACATGAGCCAGAAACAATTACAGTGAAACTCTAGGCAAGGGCAGGCAGAGGGCTGTCTGATGGTGACACATAGCTTAACCTGAATCTGCAAATTGTACCTCTCTTTCAAAAGTCTCCCACGGCCACCTCAGGACACAGAGACTGCCAAGTGAAAGACAGACAGACAGACCGGATAGGAAAAACTAATGCAGGCAGCATTTTGCAGAAAGAGGTAGCTGGATGCAGAGATCCGTCACTCCCCATTGCTGGCAAGAGTGCCAGGCTTTTCAGAGAACTCACATTAGAAGTTGCAGCAGCTCATGGAATCGAGCCAGTAGACACAACAGTGGGGAGAGTGGGGAAGATTCTGTAATTAAAGACTGAACCCAGCACACTTCCAAACAGACGAAGAACTCTCTACTGTTGGCAACAAGGAACTGATTTTGTTTAAGTGAACGTTCTTACTGAACCTGGTAAATCATGGATAAGTGTGGAAATAAAGGAAATCAGCAGAGTAGAACCCTTGGGTTAAGAATAAAGAAGGTAATCTGAATGGTCCCAGGAGACAGAGATCCACAAACTCCCTAACAGGAGAGACTGGAGCAAAATTGAGTCCTTTCCAAAATGCTATGTATACAGTTATGCTTACCCTGACTGCCTCGTCGATTGCAATTCGTTCTCATCTTTTGTGTCAGTTCAATTCTTCTATATTGAGTCTTTTCACGGCCTTTATAAAGTCCAGAATTTATTAAGAACTTTCACAGTTAAGAGAGTACCTGGTAGTACATGAAGCCGACACTGATAATTGCCGGCAATACTCTAGAATGACTCAGCCAAATAAGCAACAATTCTTTTCTTAATAAAATCTATTTTAAACTGAACAGGTATAAAGGACATCAGGAAAACATAATACCTTCTATTACAGCAACCCCTAGTGTAAATATAATCCCAAATTTCCCATCTTCCACTTAGCCACAATCAAAATTAAATTTCTGTGAGCTGAAAATCTACACAGAGAGTATTACTTTTCAACTAGATACAAAACGTGGCAGTAACTAAACCATTCTTTGGAGGAACTAATAAACCAAAGTTAAACAGCTCTTAAGTATTCTTTCTTTTAATTTATGTTGATTGAGGACCATTCATGTTCCAGACACTGAGTTAAGCAATGTACCTAACGTAGTGGGCAAAATCATGGAGTTCACACTCTGGGGTCGGAGAATGATATTAAATAAATAATCATACCGATGAATGTGTAATTGCCAACCGCAATTAATTCCCTAAGGAAAGGAACAAGATGCCTTAAGAGCGTATGACAAAGAACCCTGACCTAGTTTGGAAGGCTTACTGGAAGAAATAAAAATCTCAAGCTAAAGGAAGAACAATGAGTACACGTTTGGGGAGTGGACATAGGGGGTAGAGGACGTTTTAGACCGAGGGACCAGCAGTGGTTCTTCAGTGGGAGAAAGCTCATCTGAGAACTGAAATGCCGATGGCTGAGAGAACCGGCAGCAGGTCCAAGGGAGGGGAGTCCCGGAAACTAAAGTAAGAGGGGCTGGAGTTGAGTTATAAAGGTGGGTATTTACCAAACAAGGCAGTTTTCGAGGCCACACGAAAGAACTCAGTCCGCAGCCTAAGAGAATTCAGAAGCTGTTACAGGTTTTTCCAAGAGCCATATCTTAAATTTTGTGTTGTGTTGTACACAGAGAGTACTCAATATATACACATTGAATAAATTCAGGAAGGTTTTTTGATCCCCCCACAAAAGATCCTAGAGAACTGTCATTAGGTTATCCTAAACTGAATTGATTATCAGAACCCATTATTCTGAAACTTCCACATCAAGAGGCATTCTGAGCTGTACATCCCAGTGGTGCCAAGAGTATCCTCACTGCATCCTCTCCCGTGTGCACACAGAAATTCTGGCTTTAAAACAGATCCCAAAACTGTCCCCATTAGCAGTAGTACAGATGAAAATATTTTGAAAGCTTCCATGACAGTAAGTGAAGGGATCATTAGTATTTATTACTCTACAAGGGGAAGGGTTCAATTTAGAATATAAAGAGGAAATCAGGGAGCCCAAAAATCCAGCATGCACACCAATAGCAACGTTAGTTTGCAGTCTCTCCCCACCCACCCCTCGTGGACCCTTCCCTCACCCCTGCCTTCAGAGATTGCCCGGGCAGGGACCTTGGCTTCCCCTGAAGACTAAGGCGCAGGGTTTCTCAGTTCTGCTAAGTCAGTGATCACTTGTCTGTCTGCTTCCATTTTGTAAAAATTTGTCAACATCTTTCATTTGTTATGGTCTCCCCAGCCATTCTCTTTGTTCTGTGGGTTTATGCCTTTTGTGACCTTTTTTTTTTTTTTGTCGTATTAACGATGTTTGAGGAGGGCATCTGTGTGTTTAATCTGAAATAATTAACTGGAACTTTCTTATTGTTTTAATTTGCATTTCCGGGTTGAATATGTTTTTCATCTTTGTGGACCATTTCTACTGCTCCTTTGTGAATTACCTGCTCTTATCTTTTGGCTGTTTTTCTTTCAGGAACTAGTCATTTTCTTATCAATTTTAATCATTCCTCTTTATATTATGTCTGTTTACTTACCGTGTGTAAAATTTGTTGCAAATATTTTTCCAGTTTGTCATTTACTTTTAACTTTTATGATTTTTGTACATGGAAAGGGTTCTTTTAATTTTTATGTACTACAGTTTGTGAAACTTTAATTATTAAAAAGTATTATTAATTTTAAATTATTTAATTAATTGTTGAATTATTACATCTTTCAGTGATTTTTATGCAGAGAAAGCCCTTACTTGGCCTGATATCAGTAAGACACTTCCGTTATCTTCACAGGTGTCTATAATTTCATGTTTTTATATTTATCTTTTAATCCATCTGTAATTTTTTTTCATGTAGTGCAAGGAGAGATTTTAAAAAACAATTGAGAAATATAACATGTACACCATCAAATACACGAAATGTACACCTATAGTTAGGCACAATTTAACAAACAATTGAAAAGCAAATACTCATTCTACCACATCCTGAATCCTTGTCTAAAAATCTGTTTCTGGGAGAACCTAAACTAAAATCATTCCTACTGGAGATGGTGTAGGAAGTGTAACCTGAGATGGATTTCTGGAATTGGATCACCCACTGGCCAGATAGTGACAAAGATAAGTGGGTTGTGATAACCCCTGCCATGCTGCGGGGTCAATATTACTGAGTCTCTTCCATCCTGAACTGGGACAGCACGCAGGAGAAAGGGGATAAGTTAGGTTTATGCTCTATCTCTACCATCTGAGAGATACGGCAGCAGTGGCTGTCATGAAAGACTGCAGATATGGTAGGGCGTTGTGGAGTACCATAGGTGTACTGCTGAAAGAAAATGGTGGGCTCAAGGCAGCAAGCCACCAACTCAGGACACAACATAAAATCCAGAAAACGTCTATGATACCCACCTTAACTGCAGCCAGAGGGCAGTACAGGCTGAAAACCAGGCCTGATGGTGAGCGGAGCAGAATTGCAGAGAAGGCTTCCTACATAGCCCTGGCAAATATACTATGCTACGATGCCTCACAAGATAATACTTGCCTTCATCCAAGATTTGGCCCACCGTTCTCATAGTTTATAGGCATATAGCTAGGGTCAAGTTTCAGCATGGCCCACTTGGGGAAGTACTGTTCTTTTTTTGGATACAAAGGAATTAGTCACCAAAAGTACTGCAATACCTAGGGGAACTTCCATAACTTAGGATTTAATGTTCTAGAAGTCCAAATATTATGCTGGGATGGGTTTCTTAAACTTGAGAGAAGCACTGACCCATAGTAAATGAGGTGGAAATGCCAGAAAACAGCTTTATCAGTTTTAGAGGAGTATATGCTTGAATGGATTTAATGCTTAAGACTAGAGAAGCCATTGACTATGTTTCCCAGCAGAGCCCAAAACAAACTCTTCACCAAATCAAAAAGGAAAGTGCTAATGTGAGGACACTGGCATGGTTGAGAAAATTCAGTGACTGTCTCCTTTTTAAGTCAGGTGTATAGTCGGGAAAGCTGCCATGGAATGAGCTCATCCACGTGAACGGAATGATAGGATTCTGAATTACTATTCCAGAGGCCAGGTGGTATCACTTTAATGTCAAAGGTAAGGTGGATGTAATTACTATATCAGAAAGCAAAGCCAGAATGGAAATCAGGGACTCAGACAGGGATCTGTGGCAGTAGCCAATAGACCACAGTGTTTCCTGGGGCACAAGTAAATGGGTAATGTGGTAGCCTAAATAACCCCTCCCCCAAAGATGTCCACGTCCTAATCTCCTGGAACTTGTGAATATGTTACCTTACATGGCAAAAGAGACTTGCAATGTGATTAAGAATCTTGAGATGGGGCAATTATCCTGGACGATCTGGGTGTGCCCAGTATAATCACAAGATTCTCCGTAAGGTAAAGGAGGCAGGAGGTGGAGTCAGAGATGGGGATGTGACAACAGAAAAAGAAGTCAGAGAGATTTAAAGATGCTATGCTGCTGGCTTCAAAGATGGAGAAAAGAGCCATGAGCCAAGATGTGCAGGCAGCCTCTAGAAGCTGGAAAAAGCAAGGAAGCGCATTCTCCCTTAGAGGTTTAAGGAAGAGCATGGCCTTACCGACCCCTTGATTTGGGCCCTGTGAAACAGATTCCAAACCTTTAACCCTACAACCCTGAGGTATATACTTGTGTGGTTTAAAGCCATTGAGTTTGTAGTAATTTGTTGTGATGATCAGTTTGTTGTACCAACTTGGCTAGGCTCTAGTACCCGGTTACTCAATCAAACACTAATCTAGGTGTTGCTGTGAAGGTATTTATAGATGTGGTTAATACAGTTTACAATACTTTAAGTAAAAGAGATTACCCTCAATAATGTAGGTAGGCCTCAGTCAATTAGTTGGAGGCCTGAAGAGCAGAAATTGGGGCTTTCCATAGAAGAAGCAATTCTGCCTGAAGCCGGCAGCATTAACTCCTGCCTTAGTTATCAGGCTGCTAGCCTGCTCTCAGAGTTCAGACTTGTCAGCCGCCACACTCTCATGAACCAATTCCTTAAAATACATAAATGTATATATAGAATCTCCTACCGATTCTGTTTCCATGGTTACCCTGACCAAAACATTTGTTATAATAGCAATAGGAAATGAATACAGGTAGCCAGCAAGGGTATTGTTTGATCTACATAAATAGAGAAGACCAAAAGTAGGTAGGTCAACGATTGATAATAGGCATCAAAACAACATTTTACTAATCTTTTCCTGGTTTCTACACTTGAGCAAGTTTGAGCCATTCAATGGAAAGGGATATTAGATGCCCTAGAGGACTCCTCTAATCATTTTGCAAATGGACCCAAACAGCTATACCTGGGAAAGAAAAACACACAGAATATTAAAGGTTCTGTTGGATACGGGTTGTGAGTTGACACTGAGACCAGGAGAACCAAAATGCTATCACAGATGTTTGTTACAGTGACAATATATGAGGTCCAGATGATAAACAGAATCCTGCCTAACTCCGTCCAATGGGAGCCCAGTGGGTGCAAATGCTGTGGTCATTTCTCCAGTCCCTAAGTGCATAGGTTAGATGAGTATGATTAACAGCTTTCGAAAGCTCACATTTGCTCTCTAACCCTTGCGTTCAAAGCCATAGTGGCAGAAGAAGGCAAGGGAACATCTCTGAAAATGCACCCCCTCCAAGATAGGATATCAGAAAAATGCCACATCCTGAATGGAACTACAGACATTTAGTATCATGCTAAAGGATGCAGGAGGAGTTGTCTCCATCTATCAGTCTGACTCCTGCAAAAACCAGATGGATCGTGGCAGATGGGAGTAGATGACTGTGGTCCTAACCAAGCGGTAGTTTGGCTCTCAGCTGCTGGTCTGCTGCTGCACTTATTATGTGGCTATTGATCTGCTGAACTCACCAGGAAGGATGATTCCAAGCAGTTCACGTTCACTTGAAATGAACAATGGTGCGTTCAAGATCTTAACCAAGGATGTTAATATTCTAGTGATAAAGGAACTTGATTATTTGGACCTTTTGCAGAACATCATAGTGACCCTTCTACTGATGACATCATTTTAGTTGGACCTGGAAAGCAGAAAGTGCTTTATAAAAAAATGCCCTTGTGAGGCATATGTGGCCCAGGGGGTGGGAGATAAACCCTACAAATATCTAAGATCCTACTAAACTAGTGATGATTTTAGAATTATATTACTCCTTGCACCTTTTGCCACTAGGAAAACCATAATGCCTGATAGTCCTCTCTGGATTTTGGAGAAAGCATGTGCCATATTTAGGAACACAGCTCTGACTTACCAGTTGACTCATGCAGCAGCTAGTTTTGAGTGGGGCTTTGTAGCAGATTTAAGCTGTGGAATGAGCATCCTTATCCCTCAGATCATATGATTCAGCAGATCCCATGGTGCTACAGGTATTTGCGGAACACATGGTTGCCATTTACAGTCTTTTGCAAGCCCAAATAGAAGAGTCCCAGTACACACCCCTAAGGCTTGACGCAAGACTCTGCCATCTGTAGCGGAGAACTATTCGCCATAAAAGCAGATCCTGGCATGTTACTGGACCTTAGTAGAGACTAGACTCTCAACCAAGAGATATTAAGAGACTCTACAACTGGAGCTACTCTGCTTGATCTGGATATCACATCAAGTCACAAGTGGGGTGGGAGGGAGAGGAGTCACAATAGCAATCCATCATGTTTCGGAGATGGTACATTCTGGATCAGAGCCAATCAGGCCCAAAGAGTCTAAGTAATTTATACAAACATGTGTCCCAGGCCCTTATATTAATTACTTAGCTACACCAATGCCTCACCTTTAGTGAGCTAACAGAGAAGGAATGGCTAACAGAAGGAAAAACTGAGGCCTGATTCATGGATGAGGTGATTTGATACATTTGCAAGCTGCCAATAGACCACTGTTGGACTACAGCCGATCTCGGAGAAGGCTCCGAAAGACAGTGTGGAGAGGAAATCCTGAGAGGTTCACTTGACCACCAGCTTTCTATGAAGAAAGAAATGGTGTATGGCAAGGATACACCTCGATTCCTGGGTAGTGTCTGGTTAATCAGGGGCCTGTAGGGAGTAAGATTGGAAGAGTGGAGATAAGGGGATATGAGGAAGAATCATGTAGGTGGACCAGTAGGAGTGAACACAAAGTGTCCAGATCTTTATTTCCCATCCCAAAGCCCACCACAGGCCATCTACCATAGAGGAAACACTGAAAAACCAGGTGGTGAAAATGACTCATCCACTGGAAACAGCCAGCTTCCCTCCTCAGCTGCCCCAATGCTTGCACAATGGGCCCTTGAGCAGAATAGCCTCACCCACAGGAGCGGAGGGTGATAGAGGAGAGATAAACATAAAATAAATAATCACACAAATAATCATCCGATAATGATTTTCTTTTTTTTTTTTTAAGATTTTATTTATTTATGAGAGAGAGAGAGCACGAGCTGGGGAGGTGGGCGGGGGAGGGGCAGAGGGAGAAGCAGACTCGCTACTGAGCAGGCAGCGGGACTCGGGACTCGATTCCAGGACCCTGGGATCATGACCTGAGCCAAAGGCAGATGCCCCACCAACTGAGCCACCCAGGTGCCCCCTGATAATGGTTTTCAATACTAAAGTGAACAAATATAATGTACCATTAAAGTGTAAAACGGGGAATTCTGGGGGGTCAGGAAATGCTTCCCTGAGAAAGTAGGAGCTGAAAGTGGAACAGGAAGTAGCCAGACAAAGAGGCGTCAGGAAAGGAAGAGCATAGCAGACAATGTGTGTGAAGGCAGACACAGGAAAATGTTTGACACCTATGAGCAAAGGAAAAACCTATGTGGCTAGAGCACCGCAAGGGCCAGGGATAGGTGAAGCAGAAGAGACAGGGAGGGACCAGAGAGAGCGGGACTTTGCAGTCTCTCTTCAAGGATCCTTTTTGCTGTTGCTGTTCTAATAGCTGTGTGTCCATTCTCCTTCCTTAGCTGCCTTCTATTCAACTTTCAGGTCTTACTTCCTTGGGAAACATTCTCGGATCCCCCAAATTAGTGTTGGTTGTTGATGTTTGTGCTTACTTTAAGAGCAGTGAAAATCATTGAAAAAGAACCGGACTTTAGAGAAGACCTTACTATTGATTGGCATATAGATGGTATAGGGAAAGTAAGAGGAAATGAGAGCATAGTACCAATCAGGGAAGGAAACCTCCTCAAAAGAAGTTGAGAACAACCTGAGAAGTAGGGAGAAACAAAGGAGAAGAATATGACACCCCCAAATCAAGAGAAAAGAAAGCTTGGAAAAAAATGTTTTTGTGTTGAAAGTTGAAGAGGAAATCAATTAAGATATGGCTAAGGAAAATGTCCATTTGACCTAGCAACTGGAGTATTTACACCAACAGAAATCTGTAAATCCCCAAATCAAGGCTTGATTTATTGTTTTATTGATTGTCTAGACTTAAGAAAGTGATAGTGAAATGTTAATAATGAAGATTAAACTTAAAATTTTGTCAGTGTCTATAGCCATTACATTATGAATAATACAAAAAAAGGGCACATATTCTTACAATACTGGGAAATTATTATTATTATATTCAACAAAGAAGTTGTTCATCATTAACTCTCAAGTGTTTCCGACATACATCCTCATTATTGTTTCACTTTCATCTTATTCATTAACAGTAATTGAAAAACATCAATCCACATTCAAGTGGACACTCTATTTTTTCATCAAATGCAGCCATTAGTTGGTTATGGATACAAAAAAGGCAAAAATTAATGAAAGCATTCTATGAGAGCATCAGCAGCTATAGAGAATTTACAATAAAGAATATTGAATATGTTATTATTATTTATTAACTGTGTGTTACACATTCTTTATATTAGTAAATTTTACAATAAACTTACATAGGTATACAATACATGCATGCATTTTTTTTTCAGTTGTTACACCTTTAGCAGCATACCACTGTCCCTAAGCATCCCAATAATCATTATAAAGCAATGCTCAGGATATACTTAACATAAATCAAAAACAAATCCACAAATATGACTAAAATAAAATGCGATCTCACAAAAATGTGAGAAAATGAAATACAAGGGAAATTACCCATCATAATATGGTTTCTGTGGAAAGTCTAAATGGTGGACAATGGTCAACATTGTGACATTATAAATGGTCACAAATACAATCTTTAAACACATGCCATTTGAAATTGCTACAGAAACAGAAAGTCTGAAATTTCTCTTCACTTGTAATTTGCTAAATTAGTTCACTTACTCTAACCTTCACATGCAACTTCTAGAGCATTCTACTGCATTTTTCTCACTTTACCAAAATATCTCTGCACTCTGAGTTCAATAAAAAAGAATTAAATTTTGCAAAAGGAAACAAAGAAATTAACATGAAACAAAGGTATATGGTGGTTTTAACCCAAATTCACAAATTCTTTGATTCTTTTCCCTTCCATTAGGGGCTTAATTGCTCTCTCATTAAGTCTTGACTTTGTAACTCACCTCTAATAACTAGAATATGGTAGAAATGACACAGCGTGCTTTTGGAATGTAGATTTAATCATGTGCAGCTTGCTTCTTTCTCCCTCGAGTCACTTCCTCTGGCATAAGCAAGTTGGTCACGTGTCAGAGGACACTCCAACAGCCCTATGGAGAAATCCATATGGAGAGAAATAAGCCCCCTGTCAACAGCCGATGCTAACTTTCCAGCCATGTCAATGAGCTGTCTGGGAAGTGAACCTTCCAATCCCAGTCAGGCCTTCAGATTACAGCCCAAGCTGGTATCTTGACTAAAACCTCATGAGAGACCTTGAGCAGAACCAGCCAGCTAAGCAGCATCAGAATCTCTTACCCACTGACCGTGATATAATGAATGTCTGTTGTATAAACCACTAAGTTTGGGGGGATTTATTATGCAACAATAGATAACTAATACAGATACTGTAAAACTGTGGAGGAGTTGACAGTTCCTGGTGGTCAAAGACCCTTCAGAAATTTAGGCACTATAATGAATGCAGTTTTGAACTTCTCCAACCTGAAGACACCGCTTTCACCTCCTTGCTGAAGGACAAATGGTGGTCCTAGAGATGACAAGGGAAGAATTCCTAGAGGTGGTGGCATTTTATCTAGACTTTGAATCTTAGGTTACACTTTAGTAAGTAGGAACGAATAATAGGTACCTGGGGATTATTGTATTTGTGGTGACAGAAATTACAATACATGTTCTCAGAAATAGAAAGTAGCTGAATAGAACACAGGAAAACTTGTAGAAAAATAGTTCTCAGGATAGGACACATCTAAGAATCCCTTGAAATGTTTATCTATTTACAAGTTCTGGGCCCCCTTGACAAAGGTGATTTGGTATATGTGATAGGGGCCCAGGAATCAACTTTTTTAATAAATACCCCCAAGTGATTCTCATGCAGTTAGATTATCTTTAAAATATAGTTCAAGAAACACTGTACAAAAGGAAAAAGGAAATCTCAGTCTAGAAACATAGGTTAGGACCAGATAACTGGGATTTTAAAGCTGAACTAAGCCATGTGGCTGGTATGTAATAGATAGTGAGAAGCCACTGGATTTTTAAGAAGTCTTTATTGTAAACATTTTCATGAGCAAATAGAGCTGATAGTCTAATGAATCTTTACATCATCCATATTCAGTCATTATTGAGATTTTTCTACATTCACTTCACTATTCCTTTTTCATATTGTTGATATTATGATGAAATACTTTAAAGGAAATCATAGATCTCCTGCTATTTCACCCCTACATGCATCTATGTGTGGCTCCTAAAGCATACATAGCTTCTTAAATAACGACACTGCCTTTGTTGTAACTGGGAAAAAAAATAACAATAACTCATTGGTATCACATAATACTGAATTCAAATTCACATTTTATCAATTGTCTTAAAAAAATGTCGTTTTACAGTTGAATCTGAATCTAAACAAGGTCCACACATTGCTTTTGCTACTATATCATAAGACTATCTTAATCAAGAGCAATCCTTCTTCACTTCCCTTTCTTTCTTCATGTCACACACTTGTTGAAATTGAACATTTGTTCTATAGAATGTTAAATGATGTAGGTTTGGCATCTTTTTGCATTCTTGTGATGTCATTTAACTTGATATAGTATCCTCCATATTTCCTATAAACAGGAGGTTATCTTGAAGCCTTAATTAAATTCAGATTTTTTTTCTTTTTTAAACAATACTTCATAAGGGTCCGTGTACTTCATAATTCATGGAAAACCAAGAAGCACATAATATCAGCATCTTCTACTCTAAACGATGCTGCTAAGATTGATGACTAGGGTTTGTGTTGACAAATGGACCCCTTTATTGTAAAATTCCCCCAACAGACTTTGATCTAATTGCTCCTTCATTTGTAAATGATTGCCTAAATAGAAATTTTTATTAGGGGTTTCAAATAATTGATTTTTTTTTAATTTTCTATTTTTTCTACTTTATCAGATAGAAATATTCTGAAAAGAAATTTTCCTGATCGGGGCGCCTGGGTGGCTCAGTTGTCAAGCAACTGCCTTCCGCTCAGGTCATGATCCCAGGGTCCTGGGATCGAGCCCCGCATGGAGCCCCACATTGAGCCCCACATCGGGCTCCCTGCTCCGCGGGAAGCCTGCTTCTCCCTCTCCCACTCCCCCTGCTTGTGTTCCTGCTCTCTCTATCTCTCACTATCTCTCTCTCTCTGTCAAATAAATAAATAAAATTTAAAAAAAAGAAATTTTCCTGATGAACTAAAGTAAGACTATTTGATTATTCTGAAATACCATTCATATCAGAATGATTGGATAAATGCATAATTCTTTCCCAAAATTGCCAATTATTAAGGTAAGGCTACAACCAATGGTGAAAACAATCCATTTGAGCGGGGCATATTTGTTTGTTTCATTTTTTTTATTACTGTTGGCAACCTGATCAGAACACTGCTTAGGAGAATTCATCATGTCTAGGAAATTTTTATTTTAAAAACCTGTACGAGAATGCATTTCAAGTTAATATTCAATTTTTGGCACCTCTTGAGAAATATTCTTTGAGTTCTTGTGAACGGAATAGTCATTAAAACCTAAGAATTTTTAAACCCATTAGATACATACTGTGCTGTGGCTAGGCAGAGCACAGCTTAACTTAAAGCATCATCGATAACTATAGGCCTCAACGCACTGTGGTATGAAGCTTGGATTGAGATGAATTAGTAACTCCAGACAAGAACAAAGTAAATATGCCTGTTAGTTTGGGGTTTTGTTTTTGTTTTTGTTTTTGTTTTTACTTTTTATTAGAAACAATCTCAAACTTACAAAAAGTTGCAAGCACAGTACAAAAAAGATTTTTACTAAACTATTGGAGAGTAAGCTACTCCATTATCCCCAAATATTTTACTGAGTATTTCCTGAAAAGGAGAACCTTCTCTTCTTTTACATAACCATAATAAAACAATCAAAAATCAGGAAATTAACTTTGCTACCATCTATTTCTCACACACCATTCAAGTTTTCTCAATTTTCCCAATGATGCGCTTTATTAGAAAACAAGATAGCATAGAATCAGGCGTCAGATTTATTATCATGTCTCTTTATCTTCCTCTAGTCTGGAATAGATCCTGGAGCATTTTGCTTTTTATGATCTTGATACTTTTAAAATTTATAGGCTGGTTATTTTCTAGAAGCTCTCTCAGTTTGGGTTGGTCTGATATTCTCTCTCTCTCTCTCTCTTTAAAGATTTATTTATTTGAGAGAGAGAGAGAAAGTGGGGGAGGAGGGCAGAGGGAGAGGGAAAGAGATCCTCAAGCAAAACTCCCTGCTGAGCGAGGAACCATCTTGAGGCTCAATCCCAGGACCTTGAGATCATGACCAGAGCCCAAATCAAGAGTTGGGAACTCAACCCACTGAGCCACGCAGGCACCCCATCATGCTCTCTCTTGATTGGATTCAGGATATGTATCCTCGGCGGGAATATCATGGAAGTAATGCTGAGTTTTCTGCATCATAACAAATGGCACATAAATTTATTTATCCCATTGCTGGTGGTATTAACTTTGATCACTTGATTAAGTTGGTGTCTGCCATAGTTCACCATGGCAGAAGGGACAATCTTCTTTCATTTGTAATCAACACGTATTTTGCGACTAAGTATTCATCAAACCTTCAATGCATTCATTTATTCTGTTATACTAATAAGGATTCATAGATTATTTCTCAATGGTAGCTAACTAGATATTTTGATGCTCAAATTGTGCTATATTTTATCAGTAGAAGCCTCTTCAAGCAGGCTTCTGTGGTCTTTTGACCTGTCCCCATCACACTTCACGCACTTTCTTATTTCTTGACACAAGATGTTTTATGTTCATCTGTTATCTTTTCTGTCCCATTCTTGGAATCAGCCCATTTCCCCAAGAACACTGGTTCTTTTTAGTGGACAATTTTATTTAAAAACTAAAATGTGAGAACTAGATATGCTCATTGCTGATCCCAGGCCCTGAGAACGAAAAGAACTAGAGAATATATAGGTACACACACACCTCAGATTTGTATCTGTTGATTTCTATACATCGTCTATTTATACATATTGAAAACAATAAATTTATATCAAAATTTCCAATTTGAATCCAACATCACAGCCTTCTCCATTTCAATATTTGTAACTCCTTTCTGTGACAGTGAGAAACCTTACTCTGATTGTCCCCAAATATGTTCTTCTTCCATTAATCCTTCCTTATGTCACTAATCCAGCTGTCCGTGGACACACAAGCCTTCCTCTCTCTACTTAAACCACCATCCAGCCCCGACAGACACTTGCCTTACTTGATGATTGACACCGTATGCCACAAACCCTCTGCAGGGGCACCCTGCTCACACTACTCAGGCTCCAACCCCAACCCCCCAGCCCTGGGACCTGTGTTCCCTTCCCCAGTTCAGACGCCTAGCTTCCTCAGCCCCACCTAATGGAAGAGAAAGGAAGGGAAGGCAAGGCAAGGAAAATAGCTTCCTGTTTACTCGAAATGCAAAAGAATGTATTTCACTACACCCTATAAAAAAATCTTACTGTCCCTCACATTATTGGGCCACTCTAATTTACTCACTTAAACATTAAGGCTTGCTTCAAAGAAGCACTAATGCTAATAATTATGTACAAAGCTAGCAAATTAGGATCAATAATCTGTGTATCTGACAAATATTTGGCTACAGCCCATAATACTGTTTAAGCGCAGAGGAAAATGAATATTTGGTGGTTATGCAGTCAAATCTAAAGTACAAACAAAATGTTTGGATGATGTAAGTCCAAGGAAAATTGGGGCATCCTACATATTTGGTAGTGACATTATGTGGAAGGAGTAACTTTCAGCTGATACAGTTGTGAGGTGTTAGGAATAAAATGCAATATGAACAACTGATCCTGCCAGACTCTAGCCGCTTACTCTGCCATACCTATATAGAAGATGGTTCATTGTTTTTCTGAAAGTTGTAATTTGGCACTCACAGCTATTAGCAATTATTTTTTTGAAGTAGCACATTTTATATGGCAGTATTATTTATAAATAGAAAATGCATCATTAGTTGATGCCAGTAGTACTTAGTCCAATCACCAAAAAACTGGAGAATTTTCTCCCAAAAAAGATGCTAGATGACTTTCCTTTTTCACGTTTTCTTTATTCTCATCAATAGTTTTCCCAGATTAAGTTTGGGTTTTTCTGTTTTTGCTTTGTTTCCGCATGTCTTACTTAACATACTGATTTCAGCAGAACCTAAACATTTACATAAGAATCCAGCTCTGATCCGTATGGCTCTTAAGGTCTAAAGGCCAAGGACTGTGCCTACACACCAGCAAACAAACAAGGTTGAAGGAAAAACAGAATTAGCACTCTATTCTACCCTTCTATACCTTTATAGAGCTGGAGATAGATGTAGTTATCTCCACAAAGGTATACAAGGCATGGAAGGGTAGGATATAGTGTGTAGTATACAGTATAGAAAATGGAGGTAGAATACAGTATGTGTGTATATATATAAAATACAGCGTGTGTGTGTGTGTGTGTGTACACACTAATCCAGTCCAGTCCCAGAAATTCTTCTGTCCAAGGAGATCTAAATAGCAGGTTAGATCAAGTCCCTGTGAATACTAGCAAGAACAACTTTGAGTCATTTCTGTGCCCTGCAAAACCAGGTTCCAGGGAGCTCTCCTGGCTTTTCTTTTCACCATCTCTTCTAGGGGAAGAAACTCCCTTCCACCGCTAAGGTAGAAAGCAGCACTAGCACCCGCCGGCTGCGTCGCACTCCTGCGCCCCACCGACAGTGCAGGAAAGCGCCCGGAGGTGTAGCGACACAAGCCAGGGCGGTCCCCGGGCCAGGGCGTTTCTGATTGGCTTTTTGTTGTGAATTCAAGAGGCCTGGGCTAAGGGGCGGGAGCAAGAAGTTCACCTGGGCGACAGCGCCCCAGCTTCGCCAGGACCTCCCGGGTTTTGGCTCTCTGGCTGGCTGTGGTGATCGTGGGGGTGGGAATAGGTTATGCTGGGGAGAGCACCCCGAACTAAGCGGAGGGGGGGCATGGAGTGGGTTAGGCTGTGGTTTTCTGGGTGTTTGCCGGAGAAGCCGCGCGCCCTATTAAACCCAGGGCTCCTGAAGCAGAAGGGTAGGTAACTCTGGGATTCTGTACCTTGAAAAGGTTCAGAATTGCAGGGAACGGAGGCGCCTTTCATTTAACTTTGGGCACTCTCCCCTGGCTCCGCATTTCGTAAGGAGTCCTACTGTGGGTGTTGAAGCTGTAAAATATCCCGGTCCTACAACCCACTCAGCAGAGAGTTTCCTGCAGATTACAATCCTAGTTGGCCGGGGTGCCGGGAAAAGGGCACTGAGAGGACTGGGGAATCTGAAATTTAGTGCATTCTATCACTGTACCACAACTTTACTAGATTACATAAAGTCGATTTGGAGCGAGATATTAAAGTTAAGAAATGTATTCTGAGACAGTTATAGGGTTTTTTGTTTTTTGTTTTTTTCATTCTAACACTGATTTTAAATAGTGGGTCTCACCTAGCAATTATATATCTATGAACATGTATTATGAAAGATTTATATATACATATATGTATGCCATACATGAGAGATTTTACACGTTTGGGCACAAATGGTGGGAGCTGCGATCCGAGCTTGGAGGCAGCAAAGGGCAGGCTGGTTTTTCCCCGCCGGGAGTGCCCTCCCAGCGCCAGGCGCGTCTAGCCCCGCTCAGGTTCCAGCCAAGAGTGCGCTCCGCATCCGCTCACGCACCCCCGCGGCTGGCGCGGTGACACAACACTGGAGTCGAATTACAACCCTCAATTAACATATGAATTTGACTAACTTAAAAGAGTACAGAAGACGTGGCGGGGGGGGGGAGCATTGAGCGGGAGCTTAGCCTTCAGTACGCAGGAACTTTTCTCCGGGTGTAAAAACTCTTTGATTGGCTGCTCGCACGCGCCTGCCGGCGCCCTCCATTGGCTGAGCAGACACGCGACCGGCGCGAGGAGGGGGCTGGGAGACGAGCGGGGGGTGGGGGGAGGGGGGGGAGACACACTGGCGCGTGCCGCTTTTTAAAGGGGCGCAGCGCCTTCAGCAACCGGAGAAGCTTCGTTGCACGCGACCTGGTGTGCGATCTCCGTGTGGGTGGGGGAGGGTCGAGGAGAAAAAAAATAAGACATTGCAGTAGAGACCCAGGAAGGGTTTTTGTTGTAGTTGAGCTGGTTTGCCAGTACCTCATCTGACTCTGCGCCTCCGAGCCTCTGAAGTGCAATGTCCCGCCTGCTGCACGCAGAGGAGTGGGCTGAAGTGAAGGAGTTGGGGGACCACCATCGCCATCCCCAGCCTCACCCCCTGCCGCAGCCGCCGCCACCACAGCCACCTGCGACCCTGCAGACGAGAGAGCATCCCGTCTACCCGGCCGAGCTGTCCCTCCTGGACAGCACCGACCCACGCGCCTGGCTGGCTCCTACTTTGCAGGGCATCTGCACGGCACGCGCCGCCCAGTACTTGCTGCATTCCCCCGAGCTGGGTGCCTCTGAGGCTGCGGCGTCCCGGGAGGAGGCGGACGGCCGGGGGAAGCTGGTGAGGAGGAGCGGCGGCGGCGGCGGTAGCAGCAGCAAGAGTCCTGGGCCAGTGAAAGTGCGGGAACAGCTGTGCAAGCTGAAAGGCGGGGTGGTAGTGGACGAGCTGGGCTGCAGCCGCCAGCGCGCCCCTTCCAGCAAACAGGTGAACGGGGTGCAGAAGCAAAGGCGCCTGGCGGCCAACGCCAGGGAGCGACGCAGGATGCACGGGCTGAACCACGCCTTCGACCAGCTGCGCAACGTTATCCCGTCCTTCAACAACGACAAGAAGCTGTCCAAATACGAGACCTTGCAGATGGCCCAGATCTACATCAACGCCTTGTCCGAGCTGCTACAAACGCCCAGCGGCGGGGAGCAACCGCCACCGCCGCCAGCATCCTGCAAGGGCGACCATCACCACCTTCGCGCCGCCGCCCCCTACGAAGGCAGCGCGGGCACCGCGACCGCAGCGGGGGCCCAGCCAGCCTCTGGAGGGGGCCAGCGGCCGACGCCGCCTGGAAGTTGCCGGACTCGCTTTTCCGCCCCGGCCTCCGCGGGAGGATACTCGGTGCAGCTGGACGCTCTGCACTTCTCGACTTTCGAGGATAGCGCTCTGACGGCGATGATGGCGCAAAAGAACCTGTCGCCTTCCCTGCCCGGGGGCATCCTGCAGCCAGTGCAGGAAGAAAGTAGCAAAACTTCGCCCCGGTCCCACAGAAGCGACGGGGAGTTTTCCCCCCATTCCCATTACAGTGACTCAGATGAGGCAAGTTAGGAAGGTGACAGAAACCTGAAAACTGAGACAGAAACTAAATCGCCCTTGCCCAATGAGCGGGAAGCCCCGCGGTTAAAGATCCCCGCACCCTTTTAATTTTTGCTCTGCGATTGTCGTTGTTTAGCAACGACTTGGCTTCACATGGCAGCTATATTTGATGGCTTGCAAAAGCCGCCGCTATTTCAAACTTCCTATGGTCCATAGTGATGAAAACTTGCTGTTAAAGTTCTGGTCTTTCCTCCCACCTCCTCCCCCCGTAGATAGATAAGATATAATTCTATGTCCCCAGATATGGCATCATTATTCTAGTTCCCTTCTGCCAATACGCTGCTAAAACGTCGCATTTTCCTCTCTGTCACTGGTTTGTGTTTAATTTATTTTATGCCCTGGGCATTCATCCCTGTGTGTTGCGCGCACTCACGTGTGGGAGAATTGGTATTCCGAAGTATTTTCTCAAAATGTATCATGAAACGCAAAGTTAATGGCTCCAAAGTGAATAACTTTTGACTATGGGACGTTAGAAAACAGGGAACTCTTAGGTTTATATACTGTATAAGCATATCCAGTATGTATGTCGGATCGCGATAATGTTGGCGTCTTTTAGGAAACTTGGCGCACGCACTTTATCAGCCGCTCCCGCTGCGGCTCCAGGACAAACTCAACTGCCAATTGCAGACCAGTTTTGTGTTGTTGTTGTTGTTGTTTTAAACACGGCCACTTATAATCCTTAAGCTCTTTGCAAATGTTTGTTTAAAAAAATTAAAATTAAAAAAAATCCAGTAGTGTCAAAAGCATTTGGTCCATTTTATTTTGCTTTGTTAATGTTAGGAAAGTTATTTATTATCGATTGTTTGCTACCATTTCTACTTATCTTGATTCATTTTTTTACGTTTTTCTACTCAAGATCATTTTATTTTAATTTAGCAAAGCCAACTGCCATTGTTTTATGTATTTTCTTTTGCAAATGATAAAAATAAACGTGAAAATAACTTTATTTGTCACTTATTCCATTCTAATATAAGCATTAAAAAGTTTTGAAATGACCTCGAAGACTTGAACTTAGTCTTCTATTAAATGCGAATCTAAGAGTTTTGAAGGAAAAAAATCTGTCATAAACATTGTAGCTTCAAGCAGTACCGATGATCAAGTCACTAAATAAGTTGTTGGGTAAAAATTTCTCTGAATTTGCAACCATTTTGCCTCTTCGATAGCCTGGATCTTTCCAGTCTTCTTCCCTCCTGGCCCCAACAACCTCTTCAAAAGGAGGCACCTGTTTCAGGTCTCCTAAGAGCTCACCAGGAGTAGAGAACTTTACCAGGGTTACCTATTCTCACTTCGTAAAAACTTTAGCCAAGTTGAAGACTTTTGCCATGGGTCAAAAGCACACAGCACAAGCTTTCTCAATTTCTCTCTGTCTCTCTCTCCTTTCCTTCCTCCCTCTCTTTCCTTCATTGGTGGGTGGGGCGGGGGCGATAGGGGTAAGTTGAAGGCAGGAATGAAAAAGATAACAATGGAAAAAACTTGAGGGGAAAGGAGATGGGGTTCCTTGATTCAAAAATTAGAAGCCCTAGGAAATTGTTGAGCTCCCCCCCTTTTTTCCCGCAAACAATTCTGCTTATTCCACTAAAGACGATAACATTTGCTTTTATTTTGTCTTTCTGAATTAGTTCCTAGGTAGAAAATATTTATATTTTTGAGTCAGCTGCAGAAACTAAAGAGTACGCCCACTCTCACCTCCGGGTCCTCACCAAGGAAAAGCCTATTCTGGGTGTTAGGATCAAAGATTTTGAAAAAGCTAATATAGTGCGTGTGTGGAGACAGTAGAGAGGAATTTAAAAAATGTATTCGGCAAACGTGAGAGTAAAACTATTTGTTAAACTAAAGATTGGGTGAAGTTCCACTGGATAAACATCGCTGAATTTGAGAAGTTGATTTTAAGCCATATCTTTTATATTTTGTGTCTTCATTAGGATAACAAATTGTGAGAACAAGAAAGCAGGGGTGGGCGGAGGGAGAGCCAGAGAAAGTTAATTTAATCGCCCCAGCATCATCCTTTCCCTCCAGCACCTTGAAAAGAGGAGAGCGCCAGGTTTGCAATAAAGTAATGTGCGAAGCAGCGCAGTTCTGGTCTTGAGTAGGGCACTGTGGAACCAGCTCTTGACTGACCACCTGGGTTTCCACGGCTTTCAGCTGAAACCGAAGCTTGAGGGAAGCCAAGAGAGAGACTCCACCAGCTCTGAGAGGTGAGCGGTAGCTCCCGACACTTTCCAGGGGCAGAAACAACGCACCTGTCCCTTAGATAACCTTTTGCACCGCTGAGTTTGCCGTGCTCACGATAAACATCAGGAATCTTCAGGCTGCTGAATAAATCAAGCGATTGCTTCTAACACGTGTCCATTCTGCTCTCAGTAAGTAAACTCAACAGGCATGGAAACACCGCAACTTTGCAAGATGAGCACACACATATTTTCATAGCTATTTGGCTTGGTGTGTTTGTATACATGTTTAGAGGGAGAGAGAGAAGATGACCTAGAATTATTTTACCTGTTATGAATCTGAGCTGGGTAAGGGCAGGATGGAAAAAAAATTAAAGTTGTGATCCTTTTTTTCTCAAAGTGACCTATATTTCATTTTTCAAAACCATTTATGCTCATTTTGTGTTGACCGGGGAGGGGGGGAACAACCTCTTCCAAAGTTATTATTTTTCTTTTCATGGACTTATAGGAATTTCAAAACAGAAATGACATTAACAACATCTTCCTTCCCATCTTTTATGAATGAAGGAACTTCGGTCCCTAGCTGGCCCCAAAATCACACAATCACAAAGTGTCAATATCCAGACTGGATCTAACTACTCCCGTCCACTAGGTCAATGTGGCCAAGATTTTTTTCTCTAAGAAAATCCATGGAAAGGAGTTACAGCTAGGTAAATGTGCAGTGTTTTCTCTTGAACCACAAAAATAGATATTTATGTTTTTAAATGTTAGGGGCATCATACTTGAATCAGAGATGATGCAAACTTCATTTAAGGAAGTCATTTTGCATTTCTTCTCAAGAGAAAGCCACAACAGAATATCAGATTGGAAATTCTGTATCACACTGATTGAAAAGTGAGGGTGAATTCTTCTAACTCATCAAGACATGCACAAAAAAAGCCAAATGACTTTGTCTAAATTAAGTGCTCAAAGTTCAAATGAGGACTTTAACCTCTTTTCTTTCCTTCATTCTATTTCTTTCTTTTTATGGTGGCATTTCATTGAAAGAGATGTACAATCACATTTCCATCTTAGGGTTCTGCTATGGAGTTTGCATAACAAACGTTTGGCAGCCCGCTCTCTTACACTCCATTAACAAGCTGTAACATATAGCTGCAGGTTGCTATAATCTCATTAATATTTTGGAAACTTGAATATTGAGTATTTCTGAGCGCTCATTCCCCATATGCCAGACCACTCCTGCCATGCTGACTGGTTCCTTTCTCTCCATTATTAGCAATTAGCTTCTACCTTCCAAAGTCAGATCCAAGTATCCAAGATACTAGCAAAGGAATCAACTATGTGTGCAAGTTAAGCATGCTTAATATCACCCAAACAAACAAAGAGGCAGCATTTCTTAAAGTAATGAAGATAGATAAATCGGGTTAGTCTTTTGCGACACTGCTTGTGCTTTCTAGAGTTTTATGTACTTTAAACAGCTTGTTTTCTATCCTGTCTCTGCCTTCTATCCCACCACTTTTATTCGTGAAGGGTTTTGGTTCACCACCCTTCGGGAAACTTACTTGATTTCACAGAAAGCTGAAGAAAGATTATTCTTGGCAACTGGCAACTTTAAACATGTTCTCTATGGGACATTGTTAACTGGGGGTCCAGCGTAACGAGAAAAAAAAAGGGGGGGGGTTAAATTTCCTTAACCTTAACTAATGCAGGACCAATGCTTTCATTAGGCCTTTCAATTGATTTTTAGAGCTTGAAACCTGAACGAAGCGATATCTGGGAATCATTTCTCTCCTCTGTTCATTTGAGAGTTCAAGAAAGAGATGATCAGCTTCGTCATGGCAGTTTCAAACCCCAGTCAGAATTGGAAACGGAAAGCGGGCGACCTGCTTGTCAACTGCAATCTAGACCTGTCCATTGCAATCTGGAAAACCCAGCAAGTACTGCTGGTGAGAGTTAAAGATGACCTCTAGCAGTGAAATTATTTGCAATTTGTTTTGTGGGAAGGGATGGGAGATTTGAAGGAGAGGGGGGACGGTGGGCATGTAATAAAGGTGTAAGTTTCCTCGCTGGTTTTGACTCTACTCTCACCAGCCACCCTCACCGCTGGGCCGAGCAGAGAGTCCCAGACGCCCGCCTCTGAGGTAGCTTCCCTTCCTCTAGGCCTCTAGCAAGACTAGGCGACCGGAGCGGAGAATGGGTTAAATCCTGGGACGCGGGGGCAGAGGCAGGGGAGGAGAGTCGTCGGGGGAAGATAAAGAAAAGGACAGGAACCAAGAAGCGTGGGGGTGGTTTGCCGTAATGTGAGTGTTTCTTAATTAGAGAGCGGTTGACAATAGAGGGGCTGGCAGAGGCTCCTGGCCGCGGTGCGGAGCGTCTGGAGCGGGGCACGCGCTGTCAGCTGGTGAGCGCACTCTCCTTTCAGGCAGCTCCCCGGGGAGCTGCGCGGCCACATTTAACACCATCATCACCCCTCCCCGGCCTCCTCAACCTCGGCCTTCTCCCGGTCGACAGCCTTCTTCGGCCCCCCACCGGCAGAACTCACAGAAGCGAGCGACTCTCGCCGCCTTCCGTGGCTGGCCGGGGCCCCTCTCCTCCCCCAGCTTCGCCGCGGGAGCCGCCACTGCCCAGTGCACCTCCCAGCAACCGGCCCGGCAAGAAAAGAAGCGGCGCAAAGGAAAAGCCAAGCTCTGCCAAGGGGAGGGGAAGCTGGAGGAGGCGGCGGCGGGAGAGCTGCGGGCTTGTCCAGGAAAAGTTGGGCTGGGGGCTGAGGCACCTGAGGCAGTGAACCAGGACCAAGGAGCAGGCGCATCCTCCGCGCCAGGGGCCCAGCGAACGCGCTCCCGGCCAAGCCGCGCCACTGACCGCCGGGCCCAGGGCCTGTGGCGGAAGATCCGTTCCCCCCTTTCTAGCCAAAGATACAGTTCTTCAGCCCCTCCCTTATTCTAAAATATTTGATAGTCTATACATAGTTGGATATTGTTACGTTCTTAGAATTACAAACGTTGACTGAAACGAGTGCGCCGGCTGGGACGTTCCGTGAAGGACTTTTCTTTCATTTAGCTCCTTAAGCAAAGCAGAATTAAGCATTTTTGTACAAAGATTTTGGGCCTCGCGACATCCCAAGGTTTCACTTCCTATTTCAGTCCTGCTTTCTCTGGTCCAAAACAAACAAGCAAATAAAATGGGTTTTTGCTGCTTCATCTGCAGAGAGGTCAGGCCCATGCTCCAAGTTCTCACTTTTTCCCCCTAGGAAACCAGAAGCTGCCTTCATAGGGATGAAAAACAAGATGCTCTCCACTATAAATATTTTTTTTAAGAAAATCTGATTAAAGAATTAAGAGATCTGATGAAAGAAATGGTGTTCTGCTGACCAGCCCATTTACCAGGCCCAGCTACAGGCAGGATGGGGAAAGAAGGTGGGAACTAGGATCTGAGGTGGCTGTCCTGGGACTTCTCAAACCAGCAGATGTCATTGCCCTTTTGGGCCACTGGCCACTAATTAATCTCTTCCAGAGACAGTTCCTTACAATTCTTCCTACTTTTCCTGCCCCCACAAACTCTTGGCATTAGGGTGCTGGTGAGGGAAGGGCTGGGTTTGGGAGGGATCCTCAGCCTGAGACAATGGTGAGGTAGCATTTGAGGAAGGAGTAAGCATCATTTGTGGACTTTATATCTTAAAGGCCACAAGACTAGGGGAAATATGAAAACATCGGGTCACCAGCTGACCAGGAAAGCAAAAGGTCAGTTCTTTTCATTTTCAGTAACACATATCTGCTTCTGGAAACAACCTAGTGGCAAGGTACAGGGTTTTTTTCTTTGAATTTTTTTATAACCCAAGAGCTGTTGATTCATTGGGTCAAAGAAAAATGCCAGGAATCTGCATACAGCATTCTTAGATGAATCTGATGCAAATGGAGCCAAAGACTATACTATGAAAGCATTGACCTAAAGGAGTCCCTGTTAGACATCTTCTTGAGATTGTCTATGAAAATGGATACTGGCTAATACAGGTTTCCCTTCTATCTGAAAGTAGAGCATTCCTATGAAAACTTTCATAAACCAAAATGGCGTAAAGCAAAGAAGCAATTACCATTAATTTACATGGAAAAGTTTTTGAGCATTCCCAGACCCCCAAAAGAACCTTTCTTAATCTTTTCTGATCCTTTAGGACATATCTTGCCAATGGACACACAAAATAGAGATAAAGCACAGGGGCTCACAGATACAGTTCAGAACTATGGCAGCTAGATGCTGAGATGTTGAGTGTAGTTCCTGGGAAAGGATCTAGGCAATGTCACTATCCCTACTGGGGGTGTTGTTGGGGGGGAGGGGGATCGGGGGTGGGGGGGCTGGGTGGGGGGCGTGGATGCCCCTGCCTCTACACAGCTAGTAAACTCGAAAATCCTCCTCAGATTGCCTTTGGTCAGCAGAAAAACGTACTAAGGTGGATCTTTCACAAAAGGAGTGTCCTAATGTGGCCTCTTGAAAAGCAGGAGATATCTGTAATCCCCTTTTGCCTTCTCTTATAATATTCAGTCATTTTTCCAAGAAGAGAGCAGCAGGCAACTTAGCTTCTTGGATCGCATGAACTTGACTTGGTTGCTTTCAGGTTATGATGGGTGTCTGGGACAATATGCTTCAGGCCTGAAGTGTCTCAACTCTAAGGTGATACCAGCTAGCTTTGAAGGCAGAAGAGCAGCATTGAGGTCCCAAGACTTTCACTCCCTGGCTCAGTTAGAGAAGCCAAATCATAACCAATGAGTACTTGAGAAAAGTAGGGAACAGGAATCTTCTCTTGCTACACGAATTCTAAGAGAACAGAGGACAGAATCAGGTTGTCAGGATGCCCCTGGTTTAAGGTAGGTAAGCTAAGTCACATCACTGTAATAACTCCAGCATGAAGCCTTTACAGGGCCATGGACTTCAAAAGAAAAGTCAGCCACCTATAACCTGACTGAAGGAGTAGTTGCTCCCTTGTGTTGATTTATGCCAGTTGATTTGTGCCAATTTGATGATTTAGAGGTCAATAATCTCATGAAGCAGCATGACTTCCTTTGGTGACTAATTTTTTGATTCTTTCCAAACTCTTGCCCCACCATCTCTCATTCATACCCCCCCATCTGTCCATTCTCTTCATCAGTGAATGAGCAATTTGTAGTTAGTGATGGCAGAGTGGCACTACAAATGAGCCCACCAGCCTTGAGGTCCTATGTTTGCCATCAAATTATTCTATCCCTAGTTCCAAGGAGACCCTGTTCATAGTCTTCATTGTTTCTCTCAAAAATAGTAGAGATTCCAAGAGGTTTGAAGTCCTCAGTGCTAATCTTCAAGTCAACCTCAGTCCAGATCTCTTCCTTTGGAACTCGGAGGAGAGTCTTATGAAGTGTTGAGAGTGTTGTTATAATTTCATACTGAGGAAACTGACACTCTGGGAGAGGTTAAATGGCCTGCCAAAGTAATGCAGCTTTGGTACTGCAGAAACAATGGCCACAGAAACCCAGGTCTGCTCTGAGTCTGAGGTCAGCGTTCTTCCCACTACACTTCACCTGCCTCAGGTGCGTATTTTCACCAATCATCTTACACCCACCTTTTTTTTTTTTTTAAGATTTTATTTATTTATTTGACAGAGAGAGAGAGAGGGAACACGAGCAGGGGGAGAGGCAGAGGAAGAAGCAGGTTTCCCGCTGAGTAGGGAGCCTGATGTGGGGCTCGATCCCAGGACCCTGAGATCATAGCCTGAGCCAAAGGCAGACCCTTAAGGACTGAGCCACCCAGACGCCCCACACTCGCTCCTCTTATTCTTGGTCAGACCTGTGGGTGATAGAGATTCCTGAACTCTTTCATGTGACATTTGCCCCAGAGAGAGGAATAATTCTCTGAAGATGGCCATGGATCAAGCTCCATTTCCAGAGGATAGGTTTACAAGAAAACTAGTGAGAATAATTTTCATTTAGAATGCCAGCTTTGCTGTCTGATTCAACTAATACTGGACATGAGTGTCTCTTACTCTATGTAGAAATTCATTTCTGCTCTCATCTAAAAAACAATCCATCCATATACTAAATAGCTCATGTAGGTTAGGGAATGAGGCTAAATTTTAGAATGTTATATGCAACTGTGTCCTGAAGAGTAATGGCCTGAAAGGGGGTCATTTCCCAGAATTGTTATCCTATCTATGTTTGTAAGGATGTTAAGGAAACTGGTCTACAAATTTTATTGTTTCTTTCTGAGGGAGAAGTAAATTAACCTGCTACATTTATAGCTGTGGATTCATTCATTCAGTGATAACATACATTTTTTATTCCCTTGGTCATCTGAGCTATTGCCTTTTTCCCCCCCTTAAATCTTCCTCCAAGTAAACATTTACCACTATCTGAGTAGTTCAATGTCTGAAAAATATCTGTTTTGAAAAGTTCTGTACTTGGCCTACCATGAGTCAGTACTCCATTTTATAACACTTCTATTCATTGATTTAAGGCAATCTCTTCTGTTTTACTTGTAACTTAGATGCTTTCAAGCCCCCAACGAGTGAAGCGGGGAGTCCCTATTTGAAAAGCAGAGTATATTTCTAATCAAACTAGGAAAGTTTGCAAGCAGTTACATAGGCCACATTTTATTTATTTGAGTATAGTTGACACATAATGTTACATTAGTTTCAGGTGTAGAGTATAGTGATTCAACAATTCTAAAAGTTATGCTGTGCTCACCACAAGTGTAGCTACCATCTGTCACCATATAAGACTTTTACAATACTTTTGATTGTATCCCCTATGCTGTATCTTTTATTCCCTGTGATTTATTCATTCCATAACTGGAAGCCCATTTTGCCCATCACCCCGACCCCCATTCCCTCTGGAAACCATCAGTTTGTTCTCTGTATTTATAGGTCTGATTCTGCTTATTGTTTGTTTGTTTGTTTTGTGTTTTAGATTCCACATATAAGTGAAATCAAATGGCATTTGTCTTTCTCTGTCTGATTCATTTTGCTTAGCATAATACCCTCTAGGCCCATTAAAGTAGGCTACATTTTGGGACCAAGGGGTAAACTTTGTTCTTGCCCTGATGCCTAGATATATCACCACAGGCTATGTATTCCCCATGCTCCTTCTCCCCACCTGCATACCAGGACAGCTCCTATAGATTTAGTTAAGAGCCCTTTTTGCAAAGACCTAAGCCCAGGCTGTTTCTTAACATGTCCTGCATTGTGGTACTACACGACCCACCTGGCCAAACTCCGCCCCCCCCCACTATTGTGGACCATCTATATGGCTCCTATTTCCAGAAAGGGAGTGCAAAGCTTTACTCTGAAAATGACCCAAAAGTTTATTGTAGGCTAGGAGGCTACTTTCCACTATTTTGTTCAGTGTGTCTCTTCTTATTCCTCTACCATGTTCCTTTTGCTCTCAACAAAAAGAGGTGTGATCTACCCAGACCAAGGGCACTGGCTTTGTTTCAATGTTTTCTCATATGTCCAGGGACCAGAGGGGCTTGGGGGCATGGAGGCATGGTCAGTCAGCCAAAGAGGGAGCCCAGTGCTTCTCTGGAGCTACAGAATGGGAGGAGTAATTCAGTAGGATCCCTTTGGGAGAGTCTCTGGAGCACACTTTGCCACGTGCCAGGCGCTTTATATGTATGTCTCCCTTGGTGGACCCCTCCCTATCCTCACACTCCTGGAAATAAAGAAAAAAATAATTCATCTTGTTAACTAAGGGTTGTCCTCAAAACTCTGCTTTCCCTTCTGAGTTCACCTTCTTCTGGAACTTCACCTCCGCCATCCTCCAAGGCCTGGTGAAGATTCACCTTTTTATTTTCTCATAGGACTTTATACAAAGATCTACATGCTCCACTGGAATTGCTGAAACCCTACCTAATTTGACTTTGTCAGTGTCCCAATAGCCGGCAGCTTCTGCCCATGGAAGAGACAAGTGAGAATCAAGGTCCACCAGACTTCTGTGGGCTCTGCCTGGCCACAGAATTCCTTGTCTTACCTTCTCCTTAAGTTAGACTCTTTGCAGCCAACACCAGGACCTTTCCCTCTGTCTTGAAAACTCCTACAAGGCCTTTGCCGCAGATTCTTCCAGTACCTTAGCTGTTTTCCTAAGCCCTGAACTTAGGCAGAGGTAAATGCTCCCTCCTCTGTGCTCCAACGATCCTAACAAGTGACTTGGTAACTATGTCTGGAAGTACTTTTCTCTGAACCCCTAGAATCAGGGCAAGGTCTTACTCACTTTTGTATCAAGCTCCAAGACCCCCAAACATGACCTTCCAGGATTTATCTGGACCAATAAATGCCCTTAAGCCAGTGTCAGGAAGCTGCTTTCAGCGGTGCTGACCCCAGACCTGAGGACTCTTGTCTGTTCAGGTCACAACATACCATCATCCCTGGAAGGCAGAGGGTCGATTGCAGCCTTTTTCCCTCTTTTCTCCCTACCTGCGTTTTCTGGGGCATTATTCCCTTCTGCGCACCATCGTCCCTTCCTTTTTAAGAGCTCTCACCTGCTTCTTACTCTCTTCCTTCAGCTTCCACGTCCCTATCATTTCCCCCCTGTCCTAATGACATCTCTTGGCTCCTTCCCCCTTTATTCTTGCCCTTGATCTTGGTTTCCCAGTATTTATCCTCCTTAGCGTCAACTTTATTTCGCGTCTTTCCTCTTTCACCAACATCACTCTAACCTCCTCTGTCTCCATTCCTCTTCTCTTTCTTCCCTATTCGCCTCTCGCCTCCTCCCCCCGTCAGGGCAAGACCTAAAAGGCCACTTCACTGCGTGGCGAGCAAGGCAGCACCACTTCCTCCCAGGGGCCCGGGCAGGTGCTGGTGCAAATTAATGTCTTGGAAAGATCAAAAAACCTGCAGCATCTCCTATAAGAGCAACGGCGGGCGCGGCCCCTTAACCCTGGCGGGGAGTGGAGCGGAGGCCGGGGATGCGGGTGGGAGGCGGAGTGCTGCGCACACCGGATCTCCTGTCAGAGCGAACCGAAGGGTTTTTTTCTCCCTTATTCTTTTTTCCCCCTCCCCTCTCTCTCCCGACAAAACTACCCGGCAGCGTTTCGGTGGCTGCGCTGTCGACTTTAGCCTCCTAATCTCGGTTAATCAACTCGGGATCACTGATGCAGCTCAGCATCAGCCCATCTGTTTGATCAAGAGTCAGAGATCTCTATTTCTTTTTCGGTCAGAATTCTTCCCCAGGCAGGCATCTTGCTATAGTAACCCTCATTTAATACTTGCATTATCGTTAGCATCAGGGCTCATCCACACGTCTTTGCTCAGAAGGATCCCTCCTACAGTCTGCAGAACTGGCTGCGCTTGGAGGAATACCTTTTTCAAATAAACCTTGACTGCGACCCGAGGGGTTTCTGCTTTCAACACCAAATAGCCACTGAGTACTAAACTTCAGGATACTTTCTCTCTAAAATCAATCCTTCATTCTTTATGTTTCTTTTCATCATGTACCCTTTTCAGTTTATTTTCATCTAGGCAGTAAATGAAATTCTCCCAAAGAGGCTGTCTTCAAGGGGAATAATTTTGGCCCATCAGGTTTGTAACCTGGTTTGCAGGACATTTACAAGGAACAATAGAGGAAATGAAATGAACCATTCAGAACTGTGTCCTGAAGTTTAAAAGTAACTGATCCTTTCACTGGGTCCTCCTGAATGTTTCAACAGTAAACTAGTTTCATCTCTAACCGATGGTTGTATGTTTCCCAGACAGCAGAAGCTTCCAATTATTTCAACCTTTGCGACGTAAGTTAAAAGCCACGAATGGATAGGACACCTGGTTAAAAGAATAATACTTCTAGAAATGGGGGGGGGGGACAGGGAGAGAAGGAGAAGGAGGGAGGGAGAGAGAAGGAGGAGGGAGGGAGAGGCTGTTACTGCCAACTTGCAGGAGGGATTTGCACCTGTAGGACTTGGGGTTGCCTAATGTCTGCTGGAGTCCAGAGGTGTTACTGGGACAGCTGGCAAATAAGGGGTTAATTATTACAGAAAATGAGGCATCCTATCCTTTCAGTTTGGCTTATACAGATGGGCAGTAAAGATTTATGCTTCAGGAGAAGGATAGAACTGTTATTTTCAGAGTGTACTTGATTTGTTTAATTTCTAAGGAAATGTAGATATAGATGGCCATTGTTATAAAACACCCTTAGCTCTTCCTAAAAGAACTCTGATTCCGGTGCTTTAATCACTTTGATCTTCATAGGCTATATGTAAACCTCTTAGGTTCCTGAAAAGTTCTGACACCCAAGGCTTATAAGAATATGGAACTTCGGTAACATTTTTAAAGGAGAAAATTCTCCTGATATTAAGTTAAATTAGGTAATACTGTTTGGTTAAGTCTGTTTACTTTCTTGCAGCATTTAAAAAAGGGTTTTATCTTCCAATAGTTCTAATTACTGCTAATCACATTTTAATTGAGAAAACTTCAGTGAGCTGGCCTTTTTTTCTCACACAGAGAATACTTAACTTCTGTCTTATATTTGTGAAAAATTAATTCATGGATATAAATAAGATAGGTATATCTTATTACTGTATACCTCTCTGGCATTGTGTTTTCCAATTCCAGTAAAGCAAGGTTGAAAGAGCTTTCTGTCACCAGCTAGTTATTAACAAAAACAGTATTCATTGCCATTCTGGTTTTAGGCAGCATCTGAAGCTCCCTGCAGTTCGATCCTGTGATTATTAACTCATTTCCCACCAGTATCTTATACAGGCCCATTATCTACTGTTAATATTTTTATAACCTATGAGGAGAAGTCCTGCTTACTTCCTTTTAGCAGGGAGGTAACAGGGTGTTTTCTTCTTATTATTCTTTTTTTTTAAGTAGATAAATATGTACTCAACAAATATGTTTGACTGAGGAGGTAAAAAGGGGGGAAAGGGGAACTTAGCATCTGCTGTCTCGCAGGCTCATTGTGTGGTTAATTGCTCCAGAATAGTTTTACAGGGTGTAGGTTTTCAGAAATAAGGATTACTGAAAAGTTCAAGTCTGAAAACTTTTTCAGTTCTGTTCATACACCAAATCCTAGATAGTAGGTAAGGTTTTTGTTGTTGATGATGTTTTTTAAACAGCTTATTTCAGGGTAAACAATTTTGCTTTCCTTATGTTGAGAAGCACCTTGAGGTATATTTTCCTGAAGGAGGTATTTTCCCCATTCAAGAGAATGAGTTTCACAACATGAGACAATCATGAGGATATATTATGAATATAATGTTAGTGTTATCAAGGCTCTACTTTGTGTGAATAAGCACGATTTTAAATGTTTATGCAAACATAGTCTTTAGGTCAAAGTATGTGCTTTAAAAAGTTATGTTTATCACCTTCCTGTATTCTCGATCTCATGGCTACTTTGATCAATTAAAAGACCAAGGCAAATTATCACCGATGTGGAAAAACTTGAAATACTGTGGTGAATCATGATACTTTTAAATATGAATTATGATACGTAATACTCAATTCTGAAAATGCTTCTGTCAAGAATTAGAAGTAGAAAATTCTGTTTAGAGTTATATCTTAAAAGAGGAGTAGATGTGAAGTCAATAAGTCTAAGTTTTATTTCTAGTTTTTTTCACTTATTCTGTATACCTAGGGCAAAGTATTCACCTGTCTGAGCCTCAGTATCCTTATCTATTAAAGAAGAAAGAAAATTAAGCATGAGATTCCTAGCTCAGAGGTTGTTGTGAGAATCAGATCATATATATGATTTTACATATATATATATATATATATATATATATAAATTCTTAACACATAAGAATCATGTAAGCTAATATACATGTCAGTCAGGTTAAGCCAGATTATGCTGTGGTAACAAACAAAGCCAAAATCTCAGTGACCTAAACAACAAAAGTTTATTTCTGATTTATGGTATAAAACTGTAACAGGTCAGCTAAGGCTTAGTTTGTGATCACTTAGGGACCCAGAATGACACAGTAGCCATCATCTCAAACATTCTAGAAACCAGATGCTGAGGAAAAGCAGGGTCTGGAGGCAATCATATCATGTTCTTTGAACTGACACATATTACTTCTACTCATAATTCACTGGCCAGAACTATTCACAAGGCCCCATCCAATCACAGAGCAATCAGAAAGTATAAACCTACCATACAAGAGAACTGGAACTATTTGGAGTATAGCATTAACTATCACCATAGTTTATGGGGGGGGAATTACAAATGGCAAAGTGCTCTACAGGTGAAAAGCATTCTTTATAAAAGTCTACTGTGGGTTTCTGTGAATTAGGGCTAGCATGAATTAAGCTAAAATCAGTAAACTCTTTTAAAGTGAACTTCCTTAGAGGTCATTAAATTAAGTGATATGGATATATTTCATTGGAGTTATAGAAGACATTGATCCAGAGCTTCCTAAAATGATGCTTGACATTTGACTTTACTGTAAGTCATATCAATTTTCTTAACCTACAGGTCCTTAGATGTCCACTGAGATATCTGAGTTAAAAAAAATAAAACATGTCTTTTTTGCCATAGCCCTCAGACAGTGATGGTGGCCAGGGAGGCACCTAAAACTCTGACGGAAGAGAATCCCTCTCTATATTGAGAGACCCAAGAGTGGAGCGAATCCCCATTGTTTTTTCATTTTCTCTGTCCTCCCGTTGCTTGGCAGTATATGCAGACAAAAGCAGGACATGAATATGGAAGACAAAGGAAGCTAAAGCCCTAGTTTTCTGTACAAAGAATCAGGAAGGAAGGCCCATGAAAGCCATAAGGTGTTGGGGGAAATCATGATGAAGAGTAAAATCAGGAAATCAAACCCACAGAGTTGTGCATGTACTCCTGAGCTGGCCTAAGAGCTATGCATGCATAAATTTGACTCTAAATAGCATACCACAGGCTTTGACAACTGA